>NC_050071.1:144136087-144308268 GCF_009764565.3 Dermochelys coriacea
ACCAAGCATAACCATGCCCCCGCATCCTGTGGGGAGACCAGGAGGGAGGGAGAGGATGTACTGAGGGCTTATGGGATTAGGCCAATGAGGGAGAGAGGGGAGCCTGGATTAGAGAGGAAGTCAGAGGGGCAGGAAGGAGGGCTGAGGGCATAAAGACAAGGAGCCACTGAGGGGGCTGAAGGGCAGGAGAATAGCACTGGGGGCTGCAGAGCAGCACCCAACCATGCCAGGGTCACACACAGGTCCGTCAGAGGGACGCAGGCTTCAGGCACAGGCTGTAGGAGCAGAACCCAGCGAGTTGGTAACGTTTTTCTGCCTTTTTCTGAGGGATGTGTGGGGAACAGGCTGGCTGGGAGGATCAGTAATGAGATAGCAGAACCTTGGACCACGAGAACATCATAAAATCAAGCCAAAGCCAAGGTGACCGAACCTGGTACCACCCAGTGACCCGCAGTAGTTAAAGAAGGGGTGAGCGGAGCCAGCTGCTTCTCTGCTGAACTCTTACTCTGGTCTCGTTCTCCCAACCCCCCAGCTTGGCTCATCTGCGAGTCACACACCTCATTTGACACTTCAGTTGTGAACTCTCTGGGGCCGGGACTGTCTTCTCCACTATGGGCATGTGCAGCGCCCGACACAATGGGGCCCTGCTCCATGAGCGAGGCTCCTAAGCGGTACCATAACAGAAATAATAATCTCTAGGTGTCACCTGGACGGCTCAGACACACAGCTTGTGCAGGCCACACCACTCCAGCAGGCAGGGAATTAACAGACTTCACACAAGCTTGCAGGCTGGGGAAGGAACACAGTCAGGCACCAAGAGGGAGAGAGGGCTGTGGTTCGGGGTGTGTGCGTGTACACCCAGAGACACACTCAACCACCTCACCCTCCTTTGGGGAGGAAGATGGTCTCTGCACCCAAATGGGCCAGGCCTGTTCTCTCACCCAGCCCAGGTTGGCTCTCTTTCTACCCCAGGGATTCTTGGCCTCAAGACTGCTCCCTGGAGGAGGAAACACCACTCACTACAGGGCTGACTGCTCCTTCCTCGCTGAACCAGCTCACCCACTCCATGGAGGGCACACAGGCCCCGAGTCTGCAACTGGACCTGGGCAATCTTGCCCCCAAGCGAAGTCCCAATGAAGACAAGGATGTCACGCACGTGGGGAGGTTTACCCAGGCAGATCCTGCCATAAGATTGGGGCCATAGCACATCATCAACTGGGGGAGGGACGGGGACAGAGAAGGAAAAAAGATAAAAAGCCAAGAGAGGAGAAGTGGGAAGCAGCCGAGGGAATGCCGTGCGGCGATATGGCTGACACAGGATGCACAGAGGGGCTGATGAGATAGCAAGGCAGAGGGAGAGAGACAGACTCAGGAAGTAGGGGAGGATGGCTTCTTGACTAAGAACACAGTGTTTGAGGAACATCACAAACCGTATCTGCAGCAGGCACGTGCTGGCCGTGTCACTCTAGAACTTCTCTCCGAGTTTAACAGACTTGGGGAAAATGGAGAACGATGAAGCTCTTCTGCTGGGTACCACCCGTTCGGAGGAAGGGGACAGAACATGCAGAGCACGTCGGGGGTCATCTAGCCAGCTCTTGCCTGGTACATTCGGGACAGTTAACAAAGATACATTTCACAGGGCATTACTCCATCACCGAGGGCTTTACACACAATTACTTCTAGCACCTCACTCGGTGAGGAGGATCTTATATCCCTGCTTTACAAAGAAAAAGAGGCACAGGAAGGGGAAGTGGCTTGCCAAAAGCCACATGACCAGAGAGTAGCAGAACCCAGGATCCCTGACCCCCAGAGATACTCAGCTCCCCAGATCACAACGCCTCTGGATTTAATCATCTTAAACCCACTGATAAATGTCTCTGTCCTAGCACTAGACCTCTGGCCTCGAGCTTCCTAAACAAGCAGGCAGGATGGAGAAGGTCCTGCCCCCTCCCCATCCCATCTCCTTAAAGCCAGAGAGAGACCCTAGAAGCACCTGTCCCTTATCTCCTGCTTCTTCTCATGTCCTTCAGGAGGGCTTTACCCCATTACTGGCAGTTTCAGGAGAGCAGGGCAGACTGCAAGGTGGGGCGAAAGGGAAGGCAAGCTCTGAACCCCTGCATCGCCTGGCTGCACACCCCATCAGGGTCACTTATTGCAAATCCAGCGCAGACATCACACTCACTGCAGAGCGACTCCTTTCACCCGAGGCAGAATTATTTTGAAACAGGCTGAGCTCTAGCCTCTCGGTGGAAGATCCAACAGGACGCATAATGCAATGCGCAGCGACAGGCTAAAGGCAATCAAGGCTGGCCACACGCATTCAGCGAAGCACACAAGGGAACGCAAGCTGGGATGAAATTATATAGGGCGAGGGAACATTAGCCAAACTCCTAAGTGCATCTGCTTTACTCTTTAATAGCTTACTTCTAATGGACCAGGTTCAGTAAATAATTTGATGGAGTAACTGTAGTCACTGGTCATTAATTATGGTCTGAGATGCTCTCCATCCAAAGATGGGCAGCGGAGACACTGCGTTAACCCTTTCACCCCACCAAATATTAAAGGATCGGGGGAAAGGCAGCCATAAAAAGAGTACAGAGGACCCCAGAGCAGCAGCTGGAATAATAGCCCAGCCCTCAGGGGTTATTTATTAGTAGTATCCAAGTGGCACCCAAAGGCCCTAACTGAGCTCTGGGACCTATTGCACCAGATGCTGTGCACACGCACACAGCAACAGCCCCTGCCCTGAACAGCTTGCAATTTAAAGAGACAAAGAAGAGATTAATCCCATTTTACAGAGAGAATCGAGGCCCACAGAGATTATGTGATTTACCCAAGGTCATATAGGAAGTACATGGCAGAAGTGTGGGAATTGACCCCAAACCCCCAGAGACCCAGCTGAGTGCCTTAACCACAAAATCTTTCTCTGAGAAGGTATATGCAATGAAGGACCACCAGAGAACAGCTTTTTAATACCTATGAAAGGGTTAATTGACTCTCAGACCTTTCTAAGTCACAGCAAGGGCCCTCACGGTCACTGATCAACCACTAACAGCATCTCTGAAGAGCCAGATGGTTCTGTCTTTTATCCCACTGGTGGAGTGTTGCCACTAAGTCAGCTAAGGGACCTGTGGTGGGCAGCGTTGGGATGACAGTCAGCCTGCATTGGTCTCCAGTATCAAGAGCACGGCAGCTCCTCTGCTTTCATAGGTCCATTACTCTCTTAAAGGGGACCTGCAAAGGGTCATGCCCTGTTTGTTGCTTCACTGCACATAAAGTAGGTTTTTTTTCTTGCTTTTCACATAACAAATTAGTAGGAATGTCAAGTTTTGTCTCCTCTTGTAAGAGGGCATAAGTGGAGGTCTTGGAGTGGAGGCAAGCAGCTCTTAGCCTTTCCTTACAGTTTTTGAATCTTTAACAGCAAGATCTTTTCTCCAAACTGCTTATTGGGCATTTGAGTTCAGCAGATGCCAAAAATAGTTTTAAACCATCCGAATTATCACCACTTTCCCACGTCATCGATCCAGTTTTGCTTCCTTTGTGACGATTACGTCTTAATCCTCCTAAATTCTCCAGTATTCCAAACCGGCTTCCCAACAAGTAGCCACTGAGACCTGAATATCTAATGTACAGAAACCCAAGCAGCAAAACTTGGCCTGCAAAAACTCTTGCGACCCACAATATGCATCAAAGCACCAAAAAACTGAGATGAACCTCATTTGTCTATATCCCTGCAAAGGTTGCCTTTAACAAAGCCGTTAGCTGTCTAGTTTGCCTCTCAACTCTATCATTATCCAAGACAAATGCAACACTGGTGCAACAATAGCAAACCAGATCCCATATTTAGATGCCTGCTCTGTATTGGCTCCATTCACCTCCATGAAGCACCAGTCTAGCTGTCTCATCAGAGAGTGACAGCAGGAAGGAACCTAACCCGGAGAGCACAGCTGCGGGTACGTGACTGGCATGAGCAACATGTCAGAGATTAACGCCTGCCCAGTAAGATACGTACGTGTTGCTGCAGAACCGGCAGCCGAGCACATACTGTATTCTCCTAGGAGCAGTCAGTCAGTCGGCATAGCTTACAACTTCACACTGCCTCCAGTTAGGATTTAGGAGAATACCGGCAGGACTGGGAAAGGACAGTCAGTCTAGAAAAAAGAAAAGGAGTACTTGTGGCACCTTAGAGACTAACAAATTTATTAGAGCATAAGCTTTCGTGAGCTACAGCTCACTTCATCGGATGCATTTGGTGGAAAAAAAAAGTTTTTTTTTTTTTTTTTTCCACCAAATGCATCCGATGAAGTGAGCTGTAGCTCACGAAAGCTTATGCTCTAATAAATTTGTTAGTCTCTAAGGTACCACAAGTACTCCTTTTCTTTTTGCGAATACAGACTAACACGGCTGCTACTCTGAAACCTGTCAGTCTAGAAAGAAAGCGTCAGGTAGATAAAATCTGTCTGTGCTTTCAGTTCGAACCTGTTCAGGACACGCACTGAAATTCTCTTGGCGCACGATATTCAGAAATAGCTGCACTTCCTGCCCCAGAAAGCAGGAGATAAGAAGCCGCCTTTCATCTCTAAGTCACTGATGTGAATCGAGCGCAAGTCAGGAGCTGTTACCATCTGATCATAGGCGCCGACTCCATGGGTGCTCTGGGGCCGGAGCACCCATGGGGAAAAATTGGTGGGTGCTCTGCACTCACCAGCAGCTCCCCGCCCCCCCAGCTCACCTCTTCCTCTGCCCCTGAGCGCACTGTGTGCCCGCTTTTTCCCCCCAAACTCCCAGCGCTTGTGCCGCAAAACAGCTGTTTCACATGGCAAGCACTGGGAGGGAGGAGGAACGTGACGCATTCAGGGAATAGGCGGGGCTGAGGTGGGGACTTGCGGAAGGGGTCCAATAGGGGCAGGGAGGGGGGCGGAGACTTTGGGGAAGAGGTTGGAATGGGGACAGGGCACGGGCAGAGAAAGGGTGGAGTCGGGGCGGGGCCATGGGGTGCGAGCACCAACGGTGCCGGGGAAAGTTGGCGCCTATGCATTGGATAGCTGTTTAGTGACTGTCATGGGACAACAGCTTAGCCCAGCTCCCAGCACACAAGTGCCCTCCGCACCCACAAAGTATGGGCCCTTCTGTTAGCACTGCCAGCAGAACCCACACTGAGTGGGCCATTCAGACAGGAGTTCTCTCCCCTCTGGAGACAGTCATTGTCTCAGGACGAGGACCTGCTGCTGTCTGTTCTGCACTTCCCCTGGGGTGTGAACACGAGGCTCAGATCTCAGTACTGCCCAGCCAGTGCTAGATTCTAGCTTAATAATGGATTTAAAAAGCTGCAGCCTGACAGTTTAGGAGATAGCCAGCATAACCTTGAGCAGGAGACAGGGAGCCTAGAACTCCTGGGTTCCAATTCAGGTGCTGACCCAGATTCCCTCTGTACAGTCAATTCACTTCTCCATGCCTTAATCTCCCCCACCCACCACCACTGCAGAAGCAGGGTTCATTCATTACTGCTCACGAAAGCTTGAAGACCCTAGGATGGAACGCACGGCAGTAAAGCATGCCCTTAGGTCAAATACCTAGCAACTAGCTGCACAGCTAAGGTAGAAAGAAAAGGAGTACTTGTGGCACCTTAAAAAGAAAAGGAGTACTTGTGGCACCTTAGAGACTAACAAATTTATTAGAGCATAAGCTTTCGTGAGCTACAGCAGTGTGTATGACAAAACCCATTGTTTCATGTTCTCTCTCTCTGTGTGTGTGTGTGTGTGTGTGTATAAATCTCCCCACTGTATTTTCCACTGAATGCATTCGATGAAGTGAGCTGCAGCTCACGAAAGCTTATGCTCTAATAAATTTGTTAGTCTCTAAGGTGCCACAAGTACTCCTTTTCTTTTTAAGGTGCCACAAGTACTCCTTTTCTTTTTGCGAATACAGACTAACACGGCTGCTACTCTGAAACCTGTGATACTGCAGCTAAGGTAGGTGTCACATGCTCATTGTCAAATCCTGCCCCAGGGAAGTACCCCCTGGGGCATGGAGACAGCAGCCAGTGCACTTGCAATATCCTGGCTTGGCGGTGCGATCAGTCTGCCCTCTAAGACCTGGCCCTGGTTACTATCAAAGCCTCAGATTTACAGCCAGAAGAGATACTCTCCTAGCTCAAACAGTAGGCACTTGTGCTTTTGGTGTTGAAGGCCCTGGGTTTGATCCCTACCTTCACCCAGGGACCAACTGGTGCCCACTAGCAGAGGGCACAGGGGCTCCAGAGGGATTTACAGGGGATCTCCTAGGTCAGATAGCTGCAGAATAGTTCACCAAAGGGTGGCACGTGAGATCTAAACCGAGAGCCAGTAGCCTGCTGATCATCAATCATTACGAGATGTACATACAGATAATATCTAAAGAGTTCTGTGCCTAGGCTGAAAATTATGCTCTTAAGGGCTTGGAGTTAAGGCAGGTCACCAGGAGGTAACATGTCATGAAGATGTATCCCTGTCTGGCCCTTCGTGCATTGTGGATTGTCTGCCTCCCATTGTTGCACACTGAGCCACAGGCAAATCGAGAGATTGTGAAGTCAACAAAAGAGGAAATCTACAGGAAGAGAGAAACTGCAGGGTGTTAGCTGTTCGGCTGCGTGTGTTGTGTTTTCCCTGCGTGCTGCCCCAGCTCTACACAAACAGCTGGCACGGCAGACCTCATGCAAACCGCCCAATGACCACAAGATCCATTAAGATATGAAGGCACCAGGCCAGGTTTATTGTAGACAGAGCATGGTAATAGCACCTGGCAAACTCGACAAGGATACTAAGACATGTATGACAGGTTTCAGAGTAGCAGCCATGTTAGTCTGTATTCGCAAAAAGAAAAGCAGTACTTGTGGCACCTTAGAGACTAACAAATTTATTAGAGCATAAGCTTTCGTGAGCTACAGCTCACTTCATCGGATGCATGGAAGACATGTATGCCCATGACAATCGACACAGCTCAGTGAATGGCGGGACTTTCCATTCCCCCCTCGGCTGGACAAAGATACTCCCTCGGAGATGCATCTTTATACCCTGAATCAAACAAATTAGTACTGCCTCTGACATGGTTAGTTACTGGCCCCTGACGTGGCTAGTTATCACCCATCACCTTGTACATGTTGGTTCAATCAAAACATCTCTATTGATCACACGGTCATCCTGACCTGATCTTTTAGGAGGGGTCAGTGTGTTCCTGTTATCCTTGGGGAATGTGTTTGTAACCATCCTGGATATTGGGATGTTCTGGTACCACTCTTCAGGAATGTGTCTGTGTGAGTGCTCTGGGCCTAGCACTTCTTAGGGATGTGTATTTCTGCAATATCAGCCCTGTTCTTGCCAGAATGCCTCCCTTCTGCGCTGCCTTCAGAGCTGGGTGGCCGGAAAGTAGGGGCTGTTGGCCGGGCGCCCAACTCTGAAGGCAGCGCCCCACCAGTAGCAGGGCAGAAGGAAGGGTGGCAATACTATATGATGCCATACTTCTGTGCTGCTGCTGGCGGCAGCTCTGCCTTCAGAGCTGGGCTACCAGTCAGTGCTTTCCAGCCGCCCAGCTCTGACGGCAGCGCTGCTGTCAGCAGCAGTACAGAAATGTAGCAGTACTACAACCCCCCCCAATCAAAAACTTGGCACACAAACACACACACACATATACCCACACCCCTACCTCCTTTTTGGGACAGGAACAGTGTTTTCTCTAATTTTTCCCATGCATGTGCAGAATAAATTTGGTTATTTGCACCAATATGGAGGTGATATGTGACACATCACCTCCATATTGGTGCATAACACAAAACTCATGTGGTGGGAGTGGGGCTAAGGGGTTTGGAGTGTGGGAGGAGGGCTCAGGGCTGGGGCAGAGGGTTGGGGTGCAGGGGATGAGGGCTCCAGCTGGGGGTATGGGCTCTGGGGTGGGGCTGGGGACAAGGGGTTCAGGAGGGGGGTCTGGACTGGGGCAGGGCATTGGTGTGCAGAAGGGATGAGGGCTGCTGCTGGGGGTGCAGTGGGGTGGGGCCAAAGATGAGGTATTTAGGGTGCAGGCTGCCTGGGGGCTACGGCAGGGAAAGAGGACTCCCCCCAGCAATCTCTCCCTGCTGCAACAGGTCCATCCTGGGGGAAAGGCGCCACTCCCTGCCACAGCCCTGAGCCCCTGCACAGGGCTTAATAGGGAGCTGTGCAGCTTAGAGGAACTTGGGTCAGGACCCCTATGATTACAACACCATAAAATTTCAGATTTAAATAGCTGAAATCATTAAATTTATGATTTTTTAAATCCTTTGACTGTGAAATTGACCAAAATGAACCGTGAACTTGGTATGGCCCTACTTATAAACCAGGGTATCCCCAGGAACCATCACGTCTACCAGCGCTTATGTGTATCTGGCCACACAGCTGATGTGTGCAGTACGATCCTGACTCGGAGTAAGCTTGTGTGGCGGTATCCAGCTTAGCGACGTAACTGATTAATGCACACATCCATACAAGCTTACCCCGAGTCAGCGGCATGGAGGTCCCATGCCATCTGACCAAAAAGGGCCTTAACAGCCAACCACATAAACCACAGACACCCACATGTGAGCTGCCATCCGACCGATCCTGTCGATACACACGCCAGTGGGAGTTTTATTGTGTGTGTAAAACGCGTTCCAATAAGCCAGTGCCAGAGCCAGGGACACGTTCTCAAGACAAGGGGGCCATATCACACCACAGCTGGGAGTGCCTAGCTCAGGGGTATGGAGTCCACTGAATTCCCAGCAGACATGTCAAAGAGGAGGAAGGTTTGCTTAGGCCACAGTGTTAATACCCACGGCGGGGAAAAAGAGCCTTTGAAATGCTCAGTAGTGCTTAGGCAAAGGCGGTGGCAAAGAATTTGCATCGCAGGGAGAGCAGGATCACTCGTTTGGTTAAACAGGAAAGATAGAGCACTAAGTTGAGTAGTGGAGGGAATGGAAGAACCAGCTTGCTCCGAACAGTTCTGGCTGTACAGCCTCCAATGCACGGGGGCCTCTGTGTTCAATGGCAATATAAATAAGCAGCTGGGTTTACATGGTGAAAAGCTGACACAGTTAACCACTGGAGGCAGAGCGTTCTTCCAGTGCACGTGGGAAAGAGACACCATGTGGCACCCTGACGGCCGAGGAAGGGGTGTGATCTGAGCACAGGGCTGGGGGTATATCAACACAGCCAAAAAAAGAACTAGCCTGTGGTCTTAACTAGAGTTTACTGTGACAGGTTAAAAGAGCGCTGAAGGCACGGCAGCTTGGGTTAGAAGCTTTAATTGTAAGTTTTAACCTTATAAGTTTTAACTCAACCTGCTAACCTGTGTTGCCAGATCTTCACCGCCGTTTTAACTCAGGTTAGCTAACTCAGGTTAAGAGCAGGATTTTTTTTGCAGTGCAGCTATGCCCTGGGGAGGCAGAATTCCTGGGTTCTTTTCCTGGCTCTGCCATTCACTCATCCTTGTTCTCTCTGTGCGCCAGTTTCCCCCAGATATCAAATAGGGGCGACAAATTACCTGCTACACCGGCTGCTGCCAGGCTAAGGTCTGTGCCTTAAGTGCTGTGAGATCACCCCACCCAAGACACCGAGGATGAAGGGCCTTTCTCAAGCTTTTGGCTCATGAAGCTGTGATGAAGCGGAGGAAGGAAGAACACTTGCATCAAGCTGACATGAACCCAAAGTCAGGGGCTATGATTTATGAGTGCCGATAGCTCCAGGGAAATGAACCTGCAAGTTTCCACAGCACAGAAGACTACCAAGAGGCATGTTACAGTAGCTCACACGTGTTTTAAAATAGATATTCAGGTAGGACAGGGCTGGCTCCTTTCCCTAGCTCTAGGTTTCAGAGTTGCAATCCTGCAACCATAAGAGAGCAATGCAGGTGACCTTCATCGGCCTCAGCCAGCTAGCAGACTACTGCTTGGTTTTCCCCCAATCATAGCAACACAGCTCTTGGGTGCCTACATGACTCACACCATTGCAGCAGCTTAGCCCCTGAACACCCACCAATTTATCCTCAACACAAGAGAGCTCAGCTCCCATTCGGGCACTCACATGCAATTAGCGAGGATCACCTTCAAACTCGGGCCTAACACCGCACAGGACATCTGGGGAAATAGAACCCACTGCCAGTCCCCTGTTCCAACCACTAAACCCAACAGCGACCTCCACGTAGATTTCACACACACACACACACACACACACACACACTCACCCACTCAAGCAAACACATGGTATCAGTCTGCCATGGAACACATTGAATAATAATTTAAAAAACTGTTTGGAGAAAGAATTCAAGCTGTGAATACTGAATTTTAAAAAAAAAATCAAAGATTAATTACAGGGCCATTTGGGTCAGTCAAGTTCTGTATAAAAGCTACATTCTCATTCTATGGCAGAGGATAATCCACTTTGAAAGAGGAAAAATATTTTAAACCCTTTTAACTCTGCTTAACTACCTCAGTGCATGTTTTCATCAGCTTTTGGCTCCTTCCTCCAGCCTCCTAACTGGATACAGCTGCAGACTTCATAGCTTTTCCATTAATGCCACAAACATGCTGCTCCCCTCCCCCACTGATTTATTTACCATGTTAATCTTAGGGAGACAGAGTGGACGATTTTCATCATTAGCTTGTAATAACAATCGCAAAAAAGGAGCTGGGGGTTCTGCTCTGCCTCACGCTTCAGGCACAATACCAAGGACGAAGAGCTTGAAACCACTGTATAATTATCTATTTACGGCCACACATCATCACAGTGTCCAGTCACTTGCATCCCTCCTTTGCAATACAAGCGGAGTTAACCATGCCAGAGCAAGCTTCACTTCAGAATACTTGCTCTTATACTAGTGTTGCATTGATGCTAAGATCCCTAGGCTCCCCACCCCCTAGGAAAAAATCTGAAGGTAACCAGCTCACAAGCTTGTATGTCCCTTCTCCACACCCATCATATCTAGCTTACCAGTGTAATGATCCCCTCCCTTCCCACTCAAATCCTAGGCAGAGTTTGAACCTAAGACCTTCTATAGCACAGCACAGACCTCTATCACATGAGCCAGGGGGGCAACTTCATTAGCTGGCGGCAGCAGCAGTAAGTTTTATCTTCCAGCCAACCAGCCACTAGAGGTGGACATGCTGCAAATGTGACCAGCATGTTAAGCCTGTAAGAGCTTTAGGACTCACAAACAGCCCTTTGACAAGTTACAGTGAACGCACAATGCTTTTGCAGGGAACTGTAGGCGGAAGGGATGGGACGCAGCATGAACGCAAACCGTTCTCTCTTTAAATCAAAGGCCAGTGCCCCCTCCATTAAAGGTTTCAGAGTAGCAGCCGTGTTAGTCTGTATTCGCAAAAAGAAAAGGAGTACCCGTGGCACCTTAGAGACTTAGACAAGTCCACTAATCAGTCTTCCCCAGAATCCTTATGACATTTTAAAAAAAATAATCACCTACATTCCCCTTGTTAGTCAAAACATATGTTAAGTGTAGTATACACCACTTAAATAGGTATTATGTCCACGATATTAATAGAATATACATCCTTTATATAAGTGCTGGGAAGTTATGTTAACTGAACGTATTAGGCTCTTCCTACAATTCTGTTCACCACAACACTTCACAAAACTGGAGTCAGCTTTGGCATTAGAAAATGGGACACTTGTCAAAGGCAAAATACATTAATGTTCTGCCCTGGCACAAACCGGGGAGGTGCCTTCAAGGACCAATACCTGGAATGTTGGTACCCAAAACAAAGATAAGGAAGGTACAGAACAAGTGAAGGATGTGGGACAGTCTGGTGGGCCGGGTTTTAGGGATGTAGAGAGTTTTGTAACTTGTTAAATCATCTTATGAATGCTGCTAGCTGAAATGCACGTCCTGGAAGCACACCTTCTGTGTAAAGTGAACACATGGCCAGAATTTGCTTCCCATGTCTCCTTCCCATACCGCACTGTTGTGTCTTTAGACAATAACCAAACCTAGCCAAGCGTGTCTGGTCTCAAGGATTTTTAAGCACAAAACGGAAGTGCAGTCAAACAACTGGCCGCACCTTGTGGAGTCAACGCCCTGATGAGCCCAGGTTGGGGCAACTGAGATCAAACGTTAAAACTGACCATCTTTGGAATTTTATTGTGTTGCCTTTTAAATATTATTGTTACAACCATTTCCAACCTCTTTCACCCCCACCACCAACCCCCATCACCATGGTACCCCGGCATCTCAAATGGCTGAAATGGAGACATTCAAAACCTCAGTAAGAAAACAAACATCATGACCCTGTGCAGCCCTCATCCTAGCCTTACCGCTAGGAAACCAGGGGCACGTCTACACTGCAATAAGAGACCCACAGGAGGAGGGCCTCAGAGCCCAGGCCCAGCCTGAGCCTGAACAATCTACACTGCTATTTTTACCCCCAGAGCCTGAGCCCACTGACCTGGGCTGAGTCTTGGTTTTGCAGGTTTTTTCATTGCATTGTAGATGGACCCTGGAAGTCCAGGTTTCCCTTTCTGCCTCAAAGACTCAGCTTAACCTGCTTCTAGCATTCTGACTAGGTGACCCCCCACCACCTAGCCCAGTGGCCCAGCTAGCTGGCTCATCCGTGATCCTCTCTAAGACCTGGGACTTGCCTCCAGTGTTAACGTTTACCGGGGAAGGAGACTGTTGAATCTCAAACAGGGAGCAGAGGTTTAGCTGAGAGTAATAATGAGCAGACAAGTATGGTGATGAACAAAAACTAAATGACTCCTCCCCATTCTAGATAACCCCACAGTAGATCCAGTGTCAGCTTTTCCCAGACTGGAGAGAAGGTCACCATTTCAGCCAACACAGTCATCATTATTCATAAACAACAAGATCTAAACTCTGTCCATTCAAATGTGTTTCAATGTGTCTGTGTGTTCAGAACTATGAGGGCCCAACCTTGTCCCACATCACTGGCATTACATCCCTGGGCAATCACGTGTGTTTAGAAACATGCTAGCCAATAAGAGCAATATTCTACCTTTTTATATCCCCCTTACCTCAAGGCATTTCACAAACACACACCCATAGGGGACAATCACCTCTGCTTCAACAGCTTGCAGAGTTCACGGACATGTCAGTCCATGGCTCGAAAAAAAATTGCAACACACTTAGACATGTGTGTTAGACATGACGGAAGGAACTGGCACGGACCTCTAGGGACCTGGAAGCCCAGTGCCCCCTGCTCCTGGGAAAGGCGAGGGTGCGGGGATTCCTACCAAGGCATTCTCAAAGGACAGTGCACAACTGGTACCATCTTTCCTATCAGCCTCTAGCAAGTAGCTACCTCAGCTCTGGGCTCCTGTTTTCTTGATGGAAGAGAGAAAGACCCTCCCCAACCCTACCCCCCTCCCCCAAAAAAATCTTCCTGGTAGTTTTGGAATGTGGGAGGGGTAGGAAATAGACAAGGGGTAAAAGAGGTTTGATAGTCTACCCTGTACCGTACCCCTCCTCTGCTTTCAGCTCCTCCACCCCGCGTGAACAGCTGAAATGCTCCCTACTGCTGATCACAGCTTTAGCCCAAGCAGCCGCTAAGTGCAACTGACATGATTCTTGACTGTTCCCTGGGGCTCACAGCTGCAGTGTAACTGCCCAGTGTCTTGCTCCTTCCCCAGTGCCACGGCTTGGGAAAGATACAAGCAGCAGCCATGCAGACACAGAACGACTACACAGCCAGCACTAGTTCATACTCTGTGCGTTTTCTTTGTCATCACAATGAGATGAACATCAGTTTCTACATAACCAATGTGTAAGGCCAGCGGTTCTCAAATGCGGTCACCAGGGGCTTTTCTTGCGTCCATAGACTCATGGACTGTTATGGGGGGTGGGGGCAAAATAGCAGCCCCTTCCTGTTGCTCCTGGATGCCCGGCATTGGTGTTGATTGCTGGGGACACCAGCATTGATTGGGTCCCGCTCCCCCTGTGGAGATACCTGGGCACAATAATGGAGGACCAGGCAACTGGTGAGTTTCAGGCTTTGGGCTTCAGCCCTGGGGTAGCAGGGCAGCAGGCTCTGGCCACAGGGCTTCCGGCTCCAGCCCTCCACTGCCTCACCACTTTCCCTGGCGCCTCCCGGGACCCTTCCTCCCCGCCCTATCTAGGGCTTAATTTGTTCCCAGGCTTGTTGACAGGGCTGAGTTAGTCTGCTATGAATATTGATACTTCTATGTTTGTTAATATCACTGTTCACTGCAAACTTATTAGCTAGCAATACATAAAATACAATGATTTGGCCGTGCATATTTGTTTTTCCTAAAGCTAAATTAAGTATTTTAGGAAAAAGCGTGAGAGCAGCCACCAGCAAGAGTTGGTGGCCGCACTGAGGCCACCAAAAAATTGAACCCCTGTATCTAAGCCCTTTATTTGACACTGGCAAGAAGGAAATTTTCCCTAGAGAGTAAACTGATGGCGTCAGGATTTAGTCAGCTGCATCAGTCTCCTCTTCACCTTCACGAGAAGGTGTCAACTCCTCATTTCACATACAGCGTTAAATTGAATGCACCCAAAGCTAGGGACACCGATAGAGCCCTGTGCAGATACAAAATCTGGATCTGCATCTGATCCGCAAACATGGGCTGCGGGGATCTGCAGATTTGCAGGGCTCTAGACATGGGGACGCTGCAGAGCTGAAGACACAGACCCCGCAGCCTTGTGTGGCTGCAGGAGCGGACATGAGGCAGGGAACCAAGATTCTTCAGCTCTAGGTACGGCTCTGTCCAAGTTCTTACGCCCTGCCCATCACATAGGATGTGCCGGACTGGATCAGACTTGTGGTCGATATAATCCAGTATCCTGTCTCTGACAATGGCTAGAACTAGCTGCTTCAGAGGAAGGTTCAAGAAACCCCACAGCAGGCAGATTATGCCAATTTCGCCCTCCCCCATGAAGGTTTCCCTCCTAATCTGTAACAGTGAGAGATCAGCTTAAAGCCCTGAAACAGGAGCATTAACTATTATCACTCTACATATTCTTCTTATCCATATAAATGTCCAGTCCCTTTTTGTTGCTACATTTTTAGCCTCAACAGCATCCAGTAGCAGTGGGTTCCACAGACTAGCTATTCACCATGTGAAAATGTGTTTCCTTTTATCAGTTTTGAATTTCCAGCCTTTTCATTTCACTCAATGTCCCTTTGTTCTTGCGTTATGAGACAGAGAACAGATGCTCCCAATCTACCTCCACTAGACCATACAGACTTTTGTCCCCTCTCATTCATCATCTTTCTCAGATAAACAAGACCAGGCTCTTCAGTCTTTCCTCATGACAGGTTTTGTTGTTTTTTTTTCCCCCAGCCCCTTGATTCTTCTATGAACTCCCCATCAGTGATCCCACTGATAGGAGTCCTGTCACTGGCTTGTTAGGTATCCTCAAGCAAGTCATGTCATCACTTTGTGCCTTGCTTTCCCACTCTCTTAAAGGTCTGCGTGAAGTAGGCGACTTTTACTGTTAATATTGATCCAGTTTTATTATTTTGTATAGTAATTAGCTGAACATGCATCTAGACTCATTGATTTTAGGGCCAGAAGGGACCACTATGATCTAGTCCGACCTCCTGCATAACAAAGGCTAGAGGAGTACTGTTCAAGGGCTCTGTTTTTCATTTCCAGCATATGGCCTGTAGGCATCTGATACATGAGGAAGTATCATTTCTCCCCTTGTTCCTCTGTCTGTCTGTCTGTCTCTCTTTCTCTCACACACACACACACACACACACACACACACACACACACACACACAGACCCCCAGCCAGCTCCAGAAGGGAGAATTGCTGTCTTGCCCTTCCTGAGGCTGCTGCATGGTAGGGTGTCTGCTACTCTACCTTTCCCCTTGGCTCCATATTTTGGGCAGTTCCCCCCTCCCACCCAGCTCCAATACCAGCCTCTGCAGCAGCTCACAGCTGTGCTAAGCATGAAATTGACATCTTCTTGTCAGTTTCACAGCCACACATTAAGTTCCCAAAGGCTGCAGTGAAAATCACTAGGCTCTTCCCCACTTCTCTGCTGCTCCTTAGCAGAATCCTGAGCAGCACCAGGTGCCCCCGAGATGTCCATCAACAGATTCAGACAGATGACCCTGAATCAGGTCATGCTGGGAAATTTCTCTTCCTAAAAAGAAGAGCTAGAAACGTATGGCAACATTTTCAAAGGCACTTGAGCACCCACCAATTCTACTGGAGCTCAGCGCCCTGGAAAAGTTGGGCTATTTAAAAGAAAGGAATAAAAGCTTAGATTCTGCAGAAACTAAGGGTTCATGCCCCAGACTCCCCAATAAGGGAGCAGCATTTGAGTGCTGATAGAATAGTCTCAATGCCATACAACTCCTTTCTACACAGACTCTGCTTTGAGCCATGTCTACTACCAATCCCACTGGCTTCAAAACCAGCGTTCCCTGTATCTCAGGTACCTAAATGACCCAGAATTCCTACTCAGTTTCATTTAACCCTCTCTCATCACACCCTCGCCCCAGCACTTCTACAGCCAGGCTACCAGGAAACACGCCATCAGACCCTAGTACCCAGTAATATAGAGGGGGAGAGGTCGCCATGCACTCCAGATGCATTTCTCCTCCCCTGGCACCTTAGTTATTGTCCCAGGAGCTCAACAGACATTTCCCTGCCGGGCGATATTCATTGTGGGGAGAGAGGCTCCCAGCCAAGCTAGGCTCAGCACAGCTCCAGCTGAATCCATGAGTTCCAACCCAGCGGCGGCCTGCAGAACCCACGAGGAGCAGGTGACATACAGAGACAGGAGACCCACTACAGACAGGGGAGATTAGCCAGCTAAAGAGCACGGCTGGCGCTCACACTTCTGCATTCTTACCGGAGGCTGCAGCATGAACTTTGCTTTGCCTTTCCACTCTCCAGCTGCCTCTACCAAACTGAAAAGCCTCCCCAGCAACCAGCCAGGGAACCCGCAGCAGACAGGCCGACCCTGCCTTGGAGAGGGAGAGTTTCTCTCGGTGTCACAGGGGAAACTCCCCTCCACACAGATGCCCAGAGAAGGAAGGGAAGGGAAGGGAAGAGGGGGTGAGGAAGGAACAAGGGTGGGAAGGAAGGAGGGGCAGGGGGAGCGGGAGGGAAGGAACTGAGCAGAGCAGGCAAGGAAGGGGAGAAGGAGAGGTAGGGGGAGCAGACGAGAGGAGTCGGGGCAGAGCAGGGGGCAACCGCAGAAAGGCGGAGAAGAGGGGAGCTGAGGCAGGAAGGAACTAGGGGGAAGCAGGGCCTGGGAGGGGCGCTGGGGGACCGGGATGAGGCAGGAAGGGGGCTGGGGCAGGTTGGGGAAGTGGGGAAGAACAGGGCTAGGGAAGCTGGGGGACTGGGGTGGGGCAGGTGCGGGTAGGAAGGAGGCTGGGGCAGGTGGGGATGGACTGGGGCAGGGGGGGACAGGAAGGGGTGGGGCAGGTGGCAGTAACAAGGGGCTGGGCTGGACTGAAAGGGGCAGGAAGAGATCGGAGTAGATAGGGGGCAGGGTAGGAAGGGGTTAGGGGGACCAGGATGGGGGGACCGGAAGGGACAGGGGCAGGTGGGGGGGAGGGTAGGAAGGGACGTGGGGGGGGGGACCGGGGCAGGTGTGGGGGGAGGGTAGGAAGGGATGTGGGGGGGGACCGGGGCAGGTGTGGGGGGAGGGTAGGAAGGGACTGGGGGGGGGACCGGGCAGGTGGGGGGGAGGGTAGGAAGGGACTGGGGGGGGGACCGGGACAGGTGGGGGGGAGGGTAGGAAGGGACGTGGGGGGGGGACCGGGACAGGCGGGGGGGAGGGTAGGAAGGGACGTGGGGGGGGGGGACCGGGGCAGGCGGGGGGGAGGGTAGGAAGGGACTGGGGGGGGGACCGGGACAGGTGGGAGGGAGGGTAGGAGGGGACGTGGGGGGGGGACCGGGGCAGGCGGGGGGTGGGCGGGGTTTGGCGGGGGGAGCGGGGTAGGAAGGGGCCGGTGGGGGGCGGGCCGAGATGGGTGGGGGGGAAGGTGGGGGCTCAGGTAGACGAGGCGGCCAGGGGCGGGGCCGGGCAGAGCGCGGGGCTCCGCCCCCCGGACTCACCGCTCCCCGGCGCGCTCCGCCCCGCAGCGCTGCCCAGAGCCCCGCGCGACCCGCTCGCCGGACACGCCCCCGCCCGCTCCCATTGGCCCGATCCCGTCCCGCCTCCTCGCTCGCTCATTGGCCAGGGCGGTTCCGGGGACAGCGAGGGGACCAGCCGGCCCCGCCCCACCGGGGGAGGGACCTAGGGGGAGGCGTCACCCTGTGGGCGGGGCGACGGTTTAACTGGACCAATGAGAAGCCCATGGGGTGGGACTGTGAGTCTGTGACTGGCAGCCAGGACTCCCCCCATGTGCTTCCCTGGACCCCCGTGTGCTGCTGGGGGCTTCACTCCCTGAGGGCTGGGTCCCTCCCCCCCCACTGCCCCCTTGGCCTAGCCCAGCCCCTTGGGCCCACTGCCCACCCCCCACTTCCTGCCCAATCTCACCCCCCCTTCGCCTAGCCACCCCCTCGGACCCACTTCCCACCCCCCACTTCCTTCCCAATCTCATCTCCCCCTTGGCCTAGCCCCCCCTTGGGCCCACTGCCCACCCCCCACTTCCTGCCCAATCTCACCCCCCCTTCGCCTAGCCCAGCCCCTTGGGCCCACTGCCCACCCCCCACTTCCTTCCCAATCTCACCCCCCCTTTGCCTAGCCCAGCCCCTTGGGCCCACTGCCCACCCCCCCTTCCTGCCCAATTTCAACCCCCTTTGCCTAGCCACCCCCTTGGGCAAACTGCCCACCCCCCACTTCCTTCCCAATCTCACCCCCCCTTCGCCTAGCCCAGCCCCTTGGGCCCACTGCCCACCCCCCCTTCCTGCCCAATTTCAACCCCCTTTGCCTAGCCACCCCCTTGGGCAAACTGCCCACCCCCCACTTCCTTCCCAATCTCACCCCCCCTTCACCCAGCCCAGCCCCTTGGGCCCACTGCCCACCCCCCCTTCCTGCCCAATCTCATCTCCCCCTTGGCCTAGCCACCCCCTTGGGCCCACTGCCCACCCCCCTTCCTTCCCAATCTCACCCCCCCTTCGCCTAGCCACCCCCTTGGGCAAACTGCCCACCCCCCACTTCCTTCCCAATCTCACCCCCCCTTCACCCAGCCCAGCCCTTTGGGCCCACTGCCCACCCCCCCTTCCTGCCCAATCTCAACCCCCTTCACCTAGCCACCCCCCTTGGGCAAACTGCCCACCCCCCCTTCCTGCCCAATCTCACCCCCCCTTCGCCTAGCCACCCCCTTGGGCCCACTGCCCACCCCCCACTTCCTTCCCAATCTCACCCCCCCTTCGCCTAGCCCACCCCCTTGGGCTCACTGCCCACCCCCCCTTCCTGCCCAAGCTCATCTCCCCCGTTGGCCTAGCCACCCCCTTGGGCCCACTGCCTCTTCCGATCCCCCTCTGCTGAATTCAGACTGAACTCTCGGCTGCGGACACTGGGACTGGGCACCGAGCATGTCCGGAAAAGCCCACGTCGTCCCTGCTGACCTGTGTCCTCCGCCTGCGTGGGCAGGTGCTTATCTCCCTCCTCGGCACAGCTGTGCACATCTGCCTCTCGCTGCGTGCTCAGCCCCACCTCCGCCCAGCCGCGGGCTCCGCTGCGAACTCTGCCAAATGTATGGAGGAAGGGGATTCCCCCCAACCCCAGCATTCTCATGACTTAATTATCTGCCCCCCTCCCCCACAATATCTGACCACCCCCCAGACCAACAATTAGCCCAGCTCACACCTCCGATGTGCCCCGCAAGCCTGCACCAGATCTGCTGCCCCCCACTCCCCCACATACCTCACTTCTTTCTCCCACTCGCTAAAATCAGAGCTGTCCCCCCTCCTCTCAGTTCTGCCCCCGCCGGCTCCTCCAGCAGCAGCTCTGATCACACGGGTCCCTTCTGGCTTTACAATCGAGGAAAGACCCCCAGTTTTAGGGGGCTTGAACCTTTGAGAGACTCTGTCCCTTAAACATGCAGGAGGCTACGAGTCCCAGTGCCCAGTGGGTGCCGGACAGGATGGGACTGGTGGCCACTGGGCGTCGGGGCGGGCAGAGTACCCAGGCTGCGGTGAATGGGGAATGGTTCCTCCGAAGGGGTCGAACCTGCCTCTCTTACCCAGCTACAGCATCCACTGGCTGGGGCTCGCAAGCCGCTTCTCCCGGGACCAGCGGGCGGCTGCCCTTTTCCACCTGGCTCATTCGTGCGGGTGCCTGCGGTTTCTTGTCATGAGGCTGTCGAGCTGGTCAGTGCATGGGACAGGCTCGGCGTCCCGGGCAAGTTGAGCTTGGTGTGAGGAAGGGATTGGAGCTACTTTTGGGCCCGAGAGTGCTCCTCATCCACCTCCCCTTCCCCCCTCCCTCACTCCTGGACCAAGCTGACCAGCTAAGGGCCACCTGGAACCTCCCGCAGGGACAGGTGGTCGGGGAAACACCTCCGGGGTTTCTCCACCATGGATGCAGCGCGGGGTTGCTGAGCCTGTCCTTCGGGGCCTCGGTCTCGTGGGGTCAGACTCAGCCAATGGCACGTAGGCCCCCGGCAGCCTGCGTGTTGGCTCTCGAGAGGAACGCACTGCGCGTGCGCGTGTGTTCGAGTGTAGGGCCCACGTGCTGACCTTCCGGTCCCTGCGATGTGATCCTCGCTACAGTGCCCGTCAGGGCCTTAGTGGGGTGACTCATGGCCATGGTGGAGCCGTTGGTCCACCCGCCGGAGCATCATGACCAGCAGTTGTAAAGTGACGGGCCTCAACTGTACTGCCAGCGAAGGGCGCCCCCAGAATTCGCTGGAGCCAGTTGGGGATCCCCTCCTTCGCTCTACTCTCGGGTCTGGTCCGCCCTGGGCAACGGACCTGAGCGAAAACTGCTGCTCCCCACCGCCAGGGAGGTGGGGTCCGACAGCTCTTCTCCTGGGGGGGTTGACCTGGTGGCCGGTCAAAGCCGGGCTGGATCCTGGTGGCCGGTGGGCACTCAAGAGGAAACGGCTGCTCCTTTGCACTGGGGCACCCAGGGGTGTGGGGCTGGGGGTGCAGCACCCCAGGTGTCACTGTGAGAAGGTGGGCGGAGCTGCTGGTGGAACCACATAAGATGTTTTGCAGCAGAGCCCCCCAGTCTGTGCAGCGGTCCCCCCTAGTGGGGGAGGGAGAACTTTTTGCGGGGGGCGGGGGGGCGATGAGGCTGTTGGCCCCGGCTGCCAATCGAGGGGCTCCGCTCCCGGCCCAGCCGCTGAGTATCGGCTGCAGGACCCAGGGCTCCAGCTCTACTCCCCGACTTGAGTCCCCCGGCTGCCGCCTGGCCCCGCCACCCTCCCTCCGCTCCCGTCCCCGGGCCCCCCAGCTGCTGCCTGGCCCCACCACCCTCCCTCTGCTCCCGGCCCTGGGTTCCCCTGGCTGCCCACTGGCTCCGCGCCCTGGGGGGCTCCGGCTTCGCTCTTGGGCCAGTGCCCGGTCTCTCTCCCCCCCCGGGCTGCTGCTGGCACCCTCTGCCCCAGGGCTCCGCTCCCGGGGTCCCCTGGCTCCGCCCCCGGCCCCGCCGCTGAGTATTGGCTGCAGGACCCGCCACCCTGGGCTCAGGCTCCGCTCCAGGCCCCGGGTCCCCTGGCTGCCTCCTGGCCCCGCCACCCTCCCTCCATTCCTGCACCCAAGGTCCCCCGGCTGCCCGCTGGCCCCACGCTCTGGGGTCTCCGGTTCCGGCTCCACACTGGCAGCGAGAGGGCTAGGGAGAGGCTTGGGACCCAATTGGGCTCCACGGAGATGGGTGTTAAAAGACAGCGACCTACCCCAGGTCAGGGCTGACCCAGAGGGAGAGCAGCACTCCATTTCTTTTGGTGGGAGAGAACCCTGGTTGCAGCCCTGAGCCGGTGCTCGCTTGCCAGCCTGATGAGCTCCTACCAGAGGGGTCGAGCGGACCCTGGGGGATCACAGAAGCTTGTTGGAGACAAGCCCTGAACAGAAGGGCGAGGTCCCAGCGACCATTCGCTGGACGAGCCTGCTTGGAGTGGTGGGATTGTTTTGGTTCCTGATTCCCTTTGGACGTTGGTGGGAAGTGGGCCTTGGCCCACCGCCACCTCACAGAGACATGCTGGCAGAGACCTGCCCCGGGTGAGTTGTGCCCTGACAGGCCACAAGAAGGCACTGCCTGGGTAAGGCGGGTACTCACCAAAATACCCGTGAGTCTCCGAAATGCCGCTTGAGGCAAACAAGGAGGTAGGAAGGTGCCTGGCTCAGCATTGACCTGTCTAATCTCTGTCTAAGCCCTCTTCATCTCAGTCAGCATGGAGGTGTCTGAGAGATGCACATATTGATGCTGAATTCCAGGTATCCAAGTGGCTCCCCCCACTTCCCTCCCCAGCTAGTCAGACCCGGCGAACACACTTCTTGCCGTTTCTCTATGGCTAGGGCCACAGTTTGTGGACTCCAGTGTGTCCCAGATCCCAACATCCCCCCAGGTCTCCTTATGGCCAGCATTAAAGTCCACTACTGCAGAGCCCCAGCTGGTCCCTCCAATGCAGGGTGAAAGGCTGTCGGAGAAAGAAATCAAGCCAATCCTGTTCCTACAGACCCAGCCAGGAGGCTTCTTTTCCATGGAGAAAAACCGGAGCAGTTTAAACAAAGACTGTGTTTGTGTAAGCCAGGCCGAGAGCGCTCGCCCACTAGCGCCAGCCCATCTGCGCCTGCTGCCCAGTGTCTGGCACCGTGCACTCATGCGGGCAGGCAGGGCCTTTGCCATTGTATGACAACTTCATCCCAGTCCTGCAGCAGGCTCTGGGGCGTGCCCGCCCCCTCCCACACGCTCACTTGTCACCAGGGAGTGGATTCAGGGGGCCCTTTTTAGTCTGGGGAAGATTCTTCTGCACCCCCAAATGTTGATTTCAGCCTCATCCCCTGCAGCTTCTTTTTCAGTGCCCTTTTCTAAATCACCTTATGAGCAAAAAGTGTCATTATCCCCTTTCAAGAGGCTTCCCCGAGGTCCCGCGCCACCGAGTCTGAACTAAAATCAGACCTCCCGCCTCTCCTTCGGCCACTGTGACCCCCTGATCACGGCAGCCACACCAGTGCCACATGCCTTGGAAGGCGTGAGGGGAAGAGGAATTCCCTAGGGCACCCCAAGGGACTGTGGCTCAGAGTCAGGGGGTGACATTAGGAACGGGAGAACATCGGCTGAATGTCAGGAATCACTTCCCAGCCAGGAGGTCTATTAGACTGGGAAATAGCCTCTTGAGTGAAATGGTGGAAGTTTTGGCCCTAGAGTGGGCCAGGAAACAGACCCTGGCATAAAGGCCCGTCCTGTATTGACCCGCTCCAGTGCAGGGGGTGGGTATAGGGCCTACCACCCACCTTGCTCACTACATATTGCATCACACGCTTCGGGGTTGGCTTGGTCACCCCACAGGACACAATCCCTGCCCAGCACACTCTGGCCACACGCTGCCCATGCACCACCTGCTGTTCACCTCGCCTTGCATCCCAGCCTTAGCCTGGCCTTGTAAATGGTACCAGGAGGTCCCCCTTATCTCAGCTAGTGCAGGTATCCTGGCTCTAGCCTGCTGAGCCAGCCACCTTCCCAATTGTGTCCACTCAGAAAGGAGGCAAGTTCCTTAAGCCCAGGCCTATGTCGGGACACAGCTTAGATCTGTCGCTGGAAGAGCAAGGAGAGGGTCTGAGGGGCGGGGTCCTTTCTCACGGCCGGGGGAGAGCTGCAGGCTGGGATGAAGAGGTCTAGCAAATGCGTCGAGTTGGGCCCTGTGGCTAGAGCAACAGCTGAAGAGTCAAGTGGTCTGGTCTCTTCCCAACTCGCCATGATCTTGGGAAGGTCACAGCCACTCGCCCTGCCTCAGTTTGCCCATTTGTAGAGGGGGGATAAGAGACCTACCTACCTCTCAGGGACACTGGGAGGCTTCATTCATTCCTGAATGTAAAGCACATAAAGGCCCTTGGTTGGAAGGTGATGGTCAGAGCGTTATTATTGCTTCTCCGTAAACCCACGATTGTCCCACTCAGGAGCGATCTGCATTGGTCTGTTCCAATAAACAGCACAAGCCCAAAAGTATCTGCCTGCCTCTGAAATGTGATTAAAAGCAGGGGGAGGTTTTAAATATTCAGCTTCCCTCAGGAGCTCACAGCAAGAGCTTATGTTCAATGAGAGTCTGGCACACAAATGATTATTGATTCCTTGGCTCTTTAAAACACACAAGGCCCAGGGCCCAACTTGGCAGCATCCTGTTGAACAAGGCAGACAGCTAAGGGGGAGGAGGGTCTGCTAGCAGCTCTGGGGGCTGCACTGGGAGATACTTTATCCACTGCCTGTGTTCCAGAAGCTCTTGGAGGTCCTAACCAGGATCGGACACATCCTATAGAACAGTCCCTGCCCCAGCCAGCTTACAGTCTAAACCGAGAGGAGATGGGAGAAAGGACGGATTATCATCTCCAGTGTACCAAAGGCTGAAATGACTGGCCTAAGGTCACATGGAGAGTCTGTGGCAGAGTCGGAACCTGAGCTCCGAGCTCCTGCGTCCCCCTTCAGAGCCTGATCCTCTCAATACATGGGCAATAGACTGGCATAGTGCTTGTGATCATGTCTCCGAGGGGCTGGCCTCAGCCGTGACCCTGGCAGACCAGGTGCCAGCTCCGGCCAGAGCCCCAGGCCAATTCACTTGTGTGTTAGTGTAGTTCAAAGGGCTTCTTAAATGTGTACGAGTGTATTTGGAGTTTAAACGCCATGAAAACGAGTGGGATGTTACTTGCATTGTTTTCACTTATCTGTATCCCACTATAACATAGGAGCAAACATTTACACTCTGTAGACCCGGAAATAAATGACCCATCAGACAAGAAAGAAGCCTTGTTGAATGCAAATGAAGAACTTTAAGAGAAAAGAGCTAATTTCAAAGCCAGTGGCCATTGTGTGTGATGACCGGAGGTCAGAGACTCAAGGTGCGTTCCTCATTCACCATCATCAAAGAGAAAGTCCACGTGGGTAGTGACACTGTCCACTTGTTTTCTTGAGAAGAAGCTATAAGAATTCCTGCCTCTCTGGACTGTTTGGACTCTGACAGGGAAGTGCACTAGATACAAAGTGGAGATCCCCTGACACAATCCGGGTAACCTGAAAAGACTTTTGGGAAACTGGCTGTTTATTATATCACGGCCACCATTTGGAATTACAGACTGTGACTCATCTGTGCATATAGTTTACCTGTTTTACCCCCTCAATAATCTGCATTTCCTTTTCTTAGCTAATAAACCTTGAGTTAGTTTACCATAGAATTGGCTGTCAGCGTTGTCTTTGGTGTAAGATCTAGAGTACCGATTGCTCTGGGGTAAGTGACTGTTCTCTTGGGACTGGGAGCAACCTGACACAGTGTGGATTTTTGTTTAAGTGACCTTTTATCAGGAGTTCTAGTAGGGCGCTACCCTCCAGTACGCAGTACCGGCAAGAGATTTTTAGCCGGTACAGGGTGCCGGAAAGCCTTGGGGCTAGGCCCCACTCCAGAGGGGGGTGGGTAGGGCTGCACTGTGCTCCTTGAAGGAGCAGAACAGGGCTAGGGAGGGCATTCATTCTTTAAATGGCTTTATCAGCACAATACATATGCTAACAAATTTAGAGAAAGGCTTTGTTTAAGTCTGTTAGCATCTATATTGTGCTGTTAAGTTGCTCAGGAGTCCTCAAGAGGGGAGGGGTGGGGCGGACAGAAGGTGTTTAAATAGTGGTTTTGATTCTGTTTCTCTCCATTGGTCTGAATTACCCGCGACATCCATACTGCATCACATCCAGTCCAGATCAGCAGAAGAATGCCTCTGCCTGCACTGACCGGCAGAGGTTTGGATTCTGATGTCAGCCCAGTTCTGCAGCCCGACAGGAATCAGGTGTTGTCCCCAGTGTACACAGAATTCTTCTTTGCAGCCAAACTCGTCTAACATGCATTTTGTTAACTGGAACTGGAGCAGCAAAACAAAGAAAACAAATGCCTCCTTTTCCAGCTTTGTGGGTCAGAGAACTATAAGTGAAGATGATAATGCCAGACACCGAGGGCCTTAAACCAGCTGCCTCAGGAATCTGCCAAGAACTTTGCTGAAAATATGTTCCTCAAGGGAGCTAAGCCGTATCACACATCTGCCCCCTTTACGTGACGGACACTCCCTCTGATCTGACAGCCCAGGCATTGGCAGTTTCATCCAGAACCATTTACAAACTTGGAACCTAACACTGTGCACCTTCATCATTTGATCAATCCCATGGAAGACAATGGGACTATCTGTATGACTGTGGACCACTTTTGTGGACAGATGAGCGTTTAGGAGTCTGTTCCTATAAAGGAAGTTGAATCCCCCATTGAAATGCAGTGTTTGGGTACAATACCATAAAGCAGTTCAGGATACAGTTCTACTTAAAATTTGTCTTTTAAGAAGTCAGACATATACTGAAATGGTTCCTCACCCAGTCCCATATTCCATATAAACAGACTGAAATACTACATATGTGGGGGGAAAGTGAGTCGTTAAGCATGTTGATATTTGTATATACAAAGGGGGGTGTCGGAGGGGATGGGGAGAGCGTGGGGGGCCCTAGGCTGGTGGCGGGGTGGGGAGGAGTCACACGGAGGGTCACATGGGGAGGTCACGTGCCCCTCCCCCCCATCATGTCCCTCCCATGAGCACAGTACCGGCAAGAAATGATTTCTACTTGCACCACTGCCTTTTATCACAATGCCCAGTTTGTCGGGGTGGCAAGATAGACTGGAGAGTCTTAGAGAGTCTGTGACTCCAGGGTAAGACTAGCAGAGTGATCCAGGTGTTCACATTTGACACTGGGTTGGTGAAATCTATCTATAGAACTCACCACCAGCTTGGGGGATCTGTCTTTTTCTGGAAGCCTGGCCTGAGGTCGTGAGCCACTCCGGACAGAGGGACATGTCTCCTCCTTCGGGTTGGCCTCAGCGACTATAAACGCCTGTTGCATTAGCCAGGTAGTTTGGGGGGTTGTGAGGATTTTTTTCTATCTTTAAATTCTGTAATACAGGACTCAGAAGCAACTCTACAACAACAGCAACCCAGTGTGCAGAATCCAGCATGCAGGAGTGACCCTACGATAACAAACCTGTGTGCACAGCCCAGTGCTTGGAGTGACCCTACAATAACAAAGAACATACATCTCAGCACTGGTGAGTGACCCGCGATAACAAAGCAGCGTGCAGAGCCCAGCGCCGGTGAGTGGCCCCACGATAACAAAGCGGCGTGCAGAGTCCAGCGCTGGTGAGTGACCCCGCGATAACAAGCCAGCGTGCAGAACCCAGCACTGCGATAACAAGCCAGCGTGCAGTGTCCACCACTGGTGAGTCATGCGACAGCTCAGCTTGTCTCTCAGGTTTCTAGTTCACACAGCACTTGCTGTTACTGACACGAGCACCGTCTACTTTACACCAAACAAACGCATTTTAGTTTTTACTATAACAGCAAAGTCTCCTGCTCTCATAACCACCCGATTCTCAGCCTTTGGGTATATTTTACACTGGGAAGGGGAAGGGGAGGGGGGGCTATTGCATGTATTAACATGATTGCAGGGTTTAAGTAGATCCCAGGGAATGGAATGCAGCTGCAAGCCATTAGCAGTGGCATAGGTTTGCATATGCAGTAACTGATTCTGTTTTTGTTTTCCGGCAAGCGGCCCCCCTGCAATGGGAACTTCCTTTCAGATGGATGAGCTCTGATTTCTAACGACTTGTAAGTGGTATGTTCCATAATGTCTCCAGTCATTTTGTTCCCATTGCTGTTTCTCATAATATCTTGAAAGCTTGACAGTGAAATCAGCTTCCTTATCGTCATTGTCCTTCGCTGTCCTGCTTGCAGAGACTTACTAGAGCAGGATGTTCAAATCTCTTGTACCATGCACCACACGTGAGAATGGAGCGGTGCAAATTCTTGTTACTGTGTGGTCTCGTGACACGAGTCCTGAACCATGCACCTTGGTACATTATTGCATCTTTCCTCAGCAACAGTGGGCCGCACACAGCGGTTTGTTATTGTAGGCTAGCTTACGTGTGCTGGACTGCGTGCACCAATCTGTTGTTGTCGGATAGTGTCATGGGGTGACTTGGCCTCTTTCAGGGGCCTCCGTCCATCTACAGGAAGGGATGGGGGAATTAGACTGGGCCGGAGCTCATTAGGGAATCCCGGTTTGGAACTGATGCTTGTGGAACATCTGGATGGCTTGATCCACCTGGTCTATACCATCTGGGGAGGGGGTGATCAGGTGGAAGAGGGGATTTAGGAAATGCATGGAAGTGGAGGCAGTCAAGGTAAGAAGGCCCAGGAGTGAGGAAGTGTTGGGTCCTTACCTGGGAGATGAGGTCAGAGCAGACCCTGTCACGCTGTCCTGCAGGGGCTCAAGAGCATGAGACCCAACCTTGGGGCAGACTGTTAGGAAGCAGAGCACAAACCCAACTGGTTGTCAGTTCAGTACTTATACTAGTTATCCAATGTAAACTAGTTATCCAACTTCAACTAGTTATCCAATGTAAACTCCTCAGGCACCATAACAGCTAACGGTGGGGTCACAGACAGTCCCCTTGGGTGCGCTAATCTCTCTTGTCCCCATGGTGAGCCTGCCTTTGTGACAGCTGGTCCCTTACAGCAAGAATCACAACAACATCCAGGTTACTCCCGGTCCCAGAGGACTGGTCAGTTGCACCGTAGATCTCATACCAAGGACAATGCTTGTAGCCAATCCTATGATAAACTATATACAGATTTATTAAAAAGGAAAGAGTCATTTACAAGGTTAAAGCAGGTAAACATAGGTTTCAGAGTAGCAGCCGTGTTAGTCTGTATTTGCAAAAAGAAAAGGAGTATTTGTGGCACCTTAGAGACTAACAAATTTATTAGAGCGTAAGCTTTCGTGAGCTACAGCTCACTTCATCGGAATGCATTCCAATGAAGTGAGCTGTATCTCACAAAAGCTTATGCTCAAATAAATTTGTTAGTCTCTAAAGTGCCACAAGTACTCCTTTTCTTTTTGCAGGTAAACATAGATACACTAATGAGTTCAATCTTAAATTTAAAAGGATAATACAAAGCTTCTATGATAAGCAAGCTTTGTATGTCTTTTAGGGCTAACTCAGGCTACACATTGGGGTTCTGTTGCTTATGCCTAGAAAACTTGCCGCTCCAGAGTCCAGGCATCATAGAGATCCAGTTCCTTCTTGTTAAGAGTTTTTATTCCCTTCCCCCCATATGCTCTGAGCTGTGAACTCAGCTGATGGAAGGAATCCACTTGCACAACTCATCTTCACGGCGGGAGGGCAGAACAGCCAATGTCTTTTATCCTCTTTAATGCCCCACAATGGTCTGTCTGGTGTTAATGCGCCTTCCCTGTTGGGCAGGACGTAACACCTTCTGCTGGAGGCCAACACTTCTCACTAGTTACTGTCTCACTCTAGTCTGATGATTTACATGGTCACAGAGGCTCACAATACAACCGCTCAAATAGTACCTTACAATATGGAATACAGATGCTATGTCAGACTAATGCAGAGAGCAACTCACAAGTATTCAGTAAAGTCTCAGCACTAAATACATTCTTATAACCCTAATTCCCGTTTTAACAATCCTAATGTACAGCTGAGCCAGACTGATTTCAGCCATGTATTTGTCAGTGTTCGGCTGAGACATGGGGACCTTGGCATGAGCTGGTCTGCTAGTGTCACAGATCCTATCCAGAAGTACTGAGAAAGGAGGCTGCAGGGGATAGGATCAATGCCTGGAATGGGCCCAGAACTCAAGGGAAGCAGTCTCTGCAAGTTAGGGACCGGAGGAAAGGACAGCAACCAGATTCAAGCGGAGCAGTTGGTGCCCCAGGAATGAGAGGTCCTGAGGAAAGGACGAAGAGCATGACAGGAGGAGGAGACCTTAAACACAGCAGCGGAGAAACAGGTCTGGTGGTAGCCAAATTCTGGACTCCGTTTGGTGGCCACGGCTGGGACGGGAGGGAAGATCTAACAGGGAGCAAACTGGCTGGGATTTCCTACATTGGCTTGAACACTGGTGCAGGACATTGCGACAGACTGGAAGGAGGACACTGTCACTCAGAAAGGGGCCGGATGTTAGGGGACTCTAGCCAGAGGGCCAGGTCCCAGTGGCAGTATAATAGAAGGTTAAAGTGGACTATACGTTCACCTGCTCAGTGCTGACACGTGTAACATGCCTTTATCAGTGCACAACAGCCACTTCCGGCAGTACATTACATGACCATACAGAGAACATGTCCCTGGTGTATCCCTCTGGGAAGGAAGCCCGGGAGCCAGTCCATATCTGGTACAAGTGCCTGATCAGCAACCTGCCCTGTACCAGCCGTACATGACAGGCAGGAGCCAGTCTAGAAAGCCACAAGAGGGTGCTCTGGGGCGGGGCAATAGAGCACAGGGAGGGGGTGTGCGTTGGGCCGCATGCACAGCTTTGTTCTTGTAGGGCCCTGACTCGCCATTTCTTTTTGAGGAAAAAGCATTTTTCCTGGTTAGGGTGGGGAGCGGGAACGGAGACGTCGCTCCTACAGATCCCGCAGCTGGGTGGAAGAAAACTGGGTTGAGCCTCCCGACTCTGCCCAGCGTCTCTTTCCCTGCCCGCTTTATTCCTCCTACCGCTTGTTTTCCACACCAGGTCTTGCCATCACAGCGAGAACACCCACGCGTCCCATGGTGATGCAGCCGCTTTGCCCTTTGCTTGAGTATAAAGACCACGTCTCCGGTTGCCCCTCTGGGACACCTGTCCGGCAAGCCGTGGAAGGAAGCAGCCGGCTGTCTCTGAAGTTGGAGGTGCCCAAGGCGGTCTGCAGACATGTGCTTTCTACCCCACGCCTACATGTCCACTGCTATTTCCCATCCCCTCCCTCCTGTTCCCGACTTCTGTTCCTCTCCTTCTCCCGCGCTCAGCATCCCGCCGGCTGTCCCACAGCCCCGAACGCTGCTCTCCTGTCCTTCAAAGCCCTCTTAGTATCACCCTCCCGGATGGCTGTCCTGTGTCTTGTCTAACGTAGATGGGCTTTTCGGGCCTGGGGGAGGTGCCTTTACGTTTCTGACACACATGAGGAAAGATTTGTATGACGATCATGCTAAGAATTGATGGAATAACAATGACCATAGAATCCCTCCTCTGAAATGTGCTGGCTTTGGCGTTAAAATATTGCACTGCCCAAAGCCCTCACCTGGGACTCCAACCTTCTCCCAGGCAGCTTTATGGCCGTTTGGCACAGGAACGAGGGGATCTTTCTCCTGGCCGGCTGCTACTGACACGTTGTATTTGTCTCTCCGTGCTTCAGGGCCAGTCAGCTCATGTGACTGTCCAGAACCCCCCCAGGTGCTGGAAGTAATTATGACCAGGGATGAAACCTATCCACTTTCCAGAGACCCGTCAGCTCGGCTGGTGAGAGCAGCCCAGGGTAGCTCTGGTAATTCAATCAGAGTCTGTAATTCGCTAATGGGCAGGATCGATTCTGGGCCGCAGCCGAAAGGGGCTTTGTTTCCATCGCCCCAGTCCTTTGCCAGCTGGCAAGCTGCTGCCAGTTGAGAATGACAGAACTTCAGCCCCTGGCCTATTCCTCTGTGGCAGAGCAGAGCGCGCCTTGCTGGAGCCTGTCTGGACCATATTCCCCAGGGCCGGGCCAGGATCCTTCCATACAATCCAGGCTCCAGGCCTTTGTCCAGCCTTAAGTGTCCCAGGTGATGAAAGACTGTTCTGAGGATGAAGATCTTACAACCACTGTATAATTATCTATTTACGCCACATATCACCACAGTGTCCAGTCACCTGCATCCTTCCTTTGCAATACAAGCGGAGTTAACCATGCCAGAGCAAGCTTCACTTCAGAATACTTGCTCTTATACTAGTGCTGTATTGATGCCAAGATCTGTAGGCTCCCCACCCCCTAGGAAAAAATATGAAGGTAACCAGCTCACAAGCTGGCAAATTGCTTTTCCACACCCATCATACCTAGTTATCAGTGTAATGATCCCCTCCCTTCGCACTCGAATCCTAGGCAGAGTTTGATCCTAGGACCTTCTATAGCTCAGCACAGACCTCTATCACGTGAGCCAGGGGGGCAACTTCATTAGCTGGCGGCAGCAGCAGTAAGTTTTATCTTCCAGCCAACCAGCCACTAGAGGTGGACATGCTGCAAATGTGACCAGCATGTTAAGCCTGTAAGAGCTTTAGGACTCACAAACAGCCCTTCGGCAACTTACAGTGAATATACAGTGCTTTTGCAGGGAACTGTAGGCTGAAGGGATGGGACACAGCATGAATGCAAACCATTCTCTCTTTAAATCACAGGCCAGTGCCCCCTCCATTAAAGGTGCTTAGGCAAGTCCACTAATCAGTCTTCCCCAGAATTCTTCTGGTATTTAAACAAACAAACAAAAAATCACCTACATTCCCCTTGTTAGTCAAAACATATGTTAAGTGTAGTATACACCACATTGTTAGGTATTATGTGCACGATATTAATAGAATATACATCCTTTATATAAGTGCTGGGAAGTTATGTTAACTGAACGTATTAGGCTCTTCCTACAATTCTGTTCACCACAACACTTCACAAAACTGGAGTCAGCTTTGGCATTAGAAAATGGGACACTTGTCAAAGGCAAAATACATTAATGTTCTGCCCTGGCACAAGCCGGGGAGGTGCCTTCAAGGACCAATACCTGGAATGTTGGTACCCAAAACAAAGATAAGGAAGGTACAGAACAAGTGAAGGATGTGGGACAGTCTGGTGGGCCGGGTTTTAGGGATGTAGAGAGTTTTGTAACTTGTTAAATCATCTTATGAATGCTGCTAGCTGAAATGCACGTCCTGGAAGCACACCTTCTGTGTAAGGTGAACACACGGCAAGAATTTTCTTCCCATACCTCCTTTACATATTGCACTGTTGTGTCTTTAGACAATAACCAAACCTAGCCAAGTGTATCTGGTCTCAAGGATTTTTAAGCACAAAACTGAAGTGCAGTCAAACAACTGGCCGCACCTTGTCTAGTCAACGCCCTGATGAGCCCAGGTTGGGGCAACTGGGATCAAACGTTAAAACTGACCATCTTTAGAATTTTATTGTGTTGCCTTTTTAATATTATTGTTACAACCATTTTCAACCCCTTTCACCCCCCACCACCAACCCCCATCACCATGGTACCCCGGCATCTCAAAAGCCTGAAATGGAGACATTCAAAACCTCAGTAAGAAAACAAACATCATGACCCTGTGCAGCCCTCATCCTAGCCTTACCGCTAGGAAACCAGGGGCACGTCTACACTGTGAAAAAGAGACGGGCAGGGGGACGGGGGAGGGTCTCAGAGCCTGGGCCCAGCCTGAGCCTGAACATCTACACTGCTATTTTTACCCCCGGAGCCCGAGCCCACTGAGCCGGGCTGAGTCTTGGTTCTGCAGCTTTTTATTGCAATGTAGATGTACCCTGGAAGTCCAGGTTTCCCCTTTCTGCCTCAAAGACTCAGCTTAACCTGCTTCCAGCACTCTGAGCGGGTGACCCCCACCACCTAGCCCAGTGGCCCAGCTAGCTGGCTCACCCGTGTCTAAGACCTGGGACTTGCCTCCAGTGTTAACGTTTACGGGGGAAGGAGACTGTAGCATCTCAAACAGAGAGCAGGGGTTTAGCTGAGCGCGATAAGGAGCAGCCAAGTATGGGGACGAACAAAAACTAAATGACACCTCCCCATTCTAGATAACCTCACAGTAGATCCAGTGTCAGCTTTTCTCCGACTGGAGAGAAGGTGACCATTTCAGCATCATTATTCATAAACAACACAATCTAAGCTCTGTCGATTCAAATGTGTTTCACCATCCCCGTCCCCCTCTGCTGAATTCACCCTCCCCAGCAACCAGCCAGGGAACCCGCAGCAGACAGGCCGACCCTGCCTTGGAGAGGGAGAGTTTCTCTCGGTGTCACAGGGGAAACTCCCCTCCACACAGATGCCCAGAGAAGGAAGGCAAGGGAAGGGAAGAGGGGGTGAGGAAGGAACAAGGGTGGGAAGGAAGGAGGGGCAGGGGGAGCGGGAGGGAAGGAACTGAGCAGAGCAGGCAAGGAAGGGGAGAAGGAGAGGTAGGGGGAGCAGACGAGAGGAGTCGGGGCAGAGCAGGGGGCAATCGCAGAAAGGCGGAGAAGAGGGGAGCTGAGGCAGGAAGGAACTAGGGGGAAGCAGGGCCTGGGAGGGGCGCTGGGGGACCGGGACGAGGCAGGAAGGGGGCTGGGGCAGCGCGAGGGGAGCAGGGGGACTGGGGAGGGGCAGGGGGGGAGAGGCAGGGATCGGGTTAGATGAGGGGGAAGGGGCGGGGCTGGGACAGGTGGGGGGCGGGACCCACTCTCTGGACACGCTCCCGCCTGCTCCCATTGGCCCGATCTGCTCGCTCGACTGACAGCCGGGGCCAACAGCCTGAACCGCCCCCCTGCAAAACAAGAGTTCCCCCTCCCCCGCTGGGGGGGACCGCTGCACAGACTGGAGGGCTCTGCTGCAAAGCATCTTATGTGCTTCGGCCAGCAGCCCCAGCCACCTTCTCACAGTGACACCTGGGGTGCTGCACCCCCAGCCCCACACCCCTGGGTGCCCCAGTGCAAAGGAGCAGCCGTTTCCTCTTGAGTGCCCACCGGCCACCAGGATCCAGCCCGGTTCCGACCGGCCGCCAGGTCAACCCCCCCAGGAGAAGAGCTGTCGGACCCCACCTCCCTGGCGGTGGGGAGCAGCAGTTTTCGCTCAGGTCCGTTGCCCAGGGCGGACCAGACCCGAGAGTAGAGCGAAGGAGGGGATCCCCAACTGGCTCCAGCGAATTCTGGGGGCGCCCTTCGCTGGCAGTACAGTTGAGGCCCGTCACTTTACAACTGCTGGTCATGATGCTCCGGCGGGTGGACCAACGGCTCCACCATGGCCATGAGTCACCCCACTAAGGCCCTGACGGGCACTGTAGCGAGGATCACATCGCAGGGACCGGAAGGTCAGCACGTGGGCCCTACACTCGAACACACGCGCACGCGCAGTGCGTTCCTCTCGAGAGCCAACACGCAGGCTGCCGGGGGGCCTACGTGCCATTGGCTGAGTCTGACCCCACGAGACCGAGGCCCCGAGGACAGGCTCAGCAACCCCGCGCTGCATCCATGTGGAGAAACCCCGGAGGTGTTTCCCCGACCACCTGTCCCTGCGGAGGTTCCAGGTGGCCCTTAGCTGGTCAGCTTGGTCCAGGAGTGAGGGAGGGGGGAAGGGGAGGTGGATGAGGAGCACTCTCGGGCCCAAAGTAGCTCCAATCCCTTCCTCACACCAAGCTCAACTTGCCCGGGACGCCGAGCCTGTCCCATGCACTGAACCAGCTCGACAGCCTCATGACAAGAAACCGCAGGCACCCGCACGAATGAGCCAGGTGGAAAAGGGCAGCCGCCCGCTGGTCCCAGGGAGAAGCGGCTTGCGAGCCCCAGCCAGTGGATGCTGTAGCTGGGTAAGAGAGGCAGGTTCGACCCTTCGGAGGAACCATTCCCCATTCACCGCAGCCTGGGTACTCTGCCCGCCCCGACGCCCAGTGGCCACCAGTCCATTCTGTCCGGCACCCACTGGCACTGGGACTCGTAGCCTCCTGCATGTTAAAGGGACAGAGTCTCTCAAAGGTTCAAGCCCCCTAAAACTGGGGGTCTTTCCTCGATTGTAAAGCCAGAAGGGACCCGTGTGATCAGAGCTGCTGCTGGAGGAGCCGGCGGGGGCAGAACTGAGAGGAGGGGGACAGCTCTGATTTTAGCGAGTGGGAGAAAGAAGTGAGGTATGTAGGGGAGTGGGGGGCAGCAGATCTGGTGCAGGCTTGCGGGGCACATCGGAGGTGTGAGCTGGGCTAATTGTTGGTCTGGGGGGTGGTCAGATATTGTGGGGGAGGGGGGCAGATAATTAAGTCATGAGAATGCTGGGGTTGGGGGGAATCCCCTTCCTCCATACATTTGGCAGAGTTCGCAGCGGAGCCCGCGGCTGGGCGGAGGTGGGGCTGAGCACGCAGCGAGAGGCAGATGTGCACAGCTGTGCCGAGGAGGGAGATAAGCACCTGCCCACGCAGGCGGAGGACACAGGTCAGCAGGGACGACGTGGGCTTTTCCGGACACGCTCGGTGCCCAGTCCCAGTGTCCGCAGCCGAGAGTTCAGTCTGAATTCAGCAGAGGGGGATCGGAAGAGGCAGTGGGCCCAAGGGGGTGGCTAGGCCAACGGGGGAGATGAGCTTGGGCAGGAAGGGGGGGTGGGCAGTGAGCCCAAGGGGTGGGCTAGGCGAAGGGGGGTGAGATTGGGAAGGAAGTGGGGTGTGGGCATTGGCCCAAGGGGGTGGGCTAGGCGAAGGGGGGGTGAGATTGGGCAGAAAGGGGGGATGGGCAGTGTGCCCAAGGGGGTGGCTAGGCGAAGGGGGGGTGAGATTGGGAAGGAATGGGGTGGTGGGCAGTGGGCCCAAGGGGCTGGGCTGGGTGAAGGGGGGTGAGATTGGGCAGGAAGGGGGGTGGGCAGTTTGCCAAGGGGGTGGCTAGGCGAAGGGGGTTGAGATTGGGCAGGAAGTGGGGGGTGGCAGTGGGCCCAAAGGGCTGGGCTGGGTGAAGGGGGGGTGAGATTGGAAGGAAGTGGGGGGTGGGCAGTTTGCCCAATGGGGGTGGCTAGGTGAAGGGGGGGGTGTAGATTGGGAAGGAAGGGGGTGGCAGTGGGCCCAAGGGGGTGGCTAGGCGAAGGGGGTTGAGATTGGGCAGGAAGGGGGGTGGCAGTGGCCCAAGGGGCTGGGCTGGGTGAAGGGGGGGTGAGATTGGGAAGTGAAGTGGGGGGTTGGGCAGTTTGCCCAAGGGGGTGGCTAGGCAAGGGGGTTGAGATGGGGCAGGAAGGGGGGGTGGGCAGTGGGCCCAAGGGGGTTGGCTAGGCGAAGGGGGGGTGAGATTGGGCAGGAAGGGGGGGTGGGCAGTGGGCCCAAAGGGCTGGGCTGGTGAAGGGGGGGTGAGATTGGGAAGGAAGTGGGGGTGGGCAGTTTGCCCAAGGGGGTGGCTAGCGAAGGGGGGGTGAGATTGGGTTAGGAAGGGGGGATGGGCAGTGTGCCCAAGGGGGGGGCTAGGCGAAGGGGGGGGTGAGATTGGGAAGGAAGGGGGTGGTGGGCAGTGGGCCCAAGGGGCTGGGCTGGGTGAAGGGGGGGTGAGATTGGGCAGAAGGGGGGATGGCAGTGTGCCCAAGGGGGTGGCTAGCGAAGGGGGGTGAGATTGGGCAGGAACGGGGGTGGGCAGTGGCCCAAGGGGCTGGGCTAGGCGAAGGGGGGGTGAGATTGGGAAGGAAGTGGGGGGTGGGCAGTGGGCCCAAGGGGGGCTAGGCCAAGGGGGAGATGAGATGGGAAGGGAAGTGGGGGGTGGGAAGTGGGCCCGAGGGGGGTGGCTAGGCTAAGGGGGGGTTGGGCAGTGGGCCAAGGGCTGGGCTAGCGAAGAGGGGGTGAGATTGGTAAGGAAGGGGGGGTGGGAAGTGGCCCAAGGGGGGGCTAGGCCAAGGGGGAGATGAGATTGGGCAGGAATTTGGGGGGTTGGCAGTTTTCCCAAGGGGTGGTGGCTAGGGCGAAGGGGGGGGGTGAGATTGGGCAGGAAGTGGTGGTGGTCAGTGGGGATCCCAAGGGGGGGCTAGGCCAGGGGGAGATGAGATTGGGCAGGAATTGGGGGGTGGGCAGTGGGCCCAAGGGGCTGGGCTAGGCGAAGGGGGGGTGAGATTGGGCAGGAAGTGGGGGGTGGGCAGTGGGCCCAAGGGGGGGCTAGGCCAAGGGGGAGATGAGATTGGGCAGGAAGTGGGGGGTGGGCAGTGGGCCCAAGGGGGGGCTAGGCGAAGGGGGGGTGAGATTGGGCAGGAAGTGGGGGGTGGGCAGTGGCCCAGGGGCTGGCTAGGCAAGGGGGCAGTGGGGGGGGAGGGACCCAGCCCTCAGTGAGTGAAGCCCCCAGCAGCACACGGGGGGTCCAGGGAGCACATGGGGGGAGTCCTGGCTGCCGTCACAGACTCACAGTCCCACCCCCATGGGCTTCTCATTGGCCAGTTAAACCGTCGCCCCGCCCCACAGGGTGACGCCTCCCCCTAGGTCCCTCCCCCGGTGGGGCGGGGCCGGCTGGTCCCCTCGCTGTCCCCGGAACCGCCCTGGCCAATGAGCGAGCGAGGAGCGGGACGGGATCGGGCCAATGGGAGCGGGCGGGGGCGTGTCCGCGAGCGGGGTCGCGCGGGGCTCTGGGCAGCGCTGCGGGGCGGAGCGCGCCGGGGAGCGGTGAGTCCGGGGGGCGGAGCCCCGCGCTCTAGCCCGGCCCCGCCCCTCGCGCTCATGGACCCCGCCCCCTCATCTATCCCGCCCCCTTCCTGACCCCGCCCCCTTGGTACTGCCCCCTGCCCCAGGCCATCGCCAGCCTCCTTCCTACCCTCGCCTGCCCCACCCCGGTCTGTTGAGCTGCTGGACACAACTAAGGTGCCAGGGGAGGAGAAAATGCATCTGGATGCATGGCGACCCTCTCCCCCTCTATATTACTGGTGTACTAGGGTCTGATGGCGTGTTCCCTGGTAGCCTGGCTGTAGAAGTGCTGGGGCGAGGGTGTGATGAGAGAGGGTTAAATGAAACTGAGTAGGAATTCTGGGTCATTTAAAGAAAAGGAGGACTTGTGGCACCTTAGAGACTAACAAATTTATTTGAGCATAAGCTTTCGTGAGCTACAGCTCACTTCATCGGATGCATCCCACTGTTAGGGATTAGGAGGGAAACCTTCATGGGGGAGGGGGAAATTGGCATAATCTGCCTGCTGTGGGGTTTCTTGAACCTTCCTCTGAAGCAGCTAGTTCTAGCCATTGTCAGAGACAGGATACTGGATTATATCAACCACAAGTCTGATCCAGTCCGGCACGTCCTATGTGATGGGCAGGGCGTAAGAACTTGGACAGAGCCGTACCTAGAGCTGAAGAATCTTGGTCCCCTGCCCCGTGTCCGCTCCTGCTGCCACACAAGGCTGCGGGGTCTGTGTCTTCAGCTCTGCAGCGTCCCCAATGTCTAGAGCCCTGCAAATCTGCAGATCCCCGCGGCCCATGTTTACGGATCAGATGCAGATCCAGATTTTGTATCTGTGCAGGGCTCTACCAGTGTCCTAGCTTTGGGTGCATTCAGCTTAACTCTGTACGTGAAATGAGGAGTTGGCAACTCTTGCTGGTGGCCGCTCTCATTGCTTTTCCTAAAATAATTAATTTAGCTTTAGGAAAAACAAATAAGTATACACGGCCAAATCAATTTAATGTATTGCTAGATAATAAGTCTGCAGTGAAAAGTAGTATTAACAACACAGAAGTATCACTATTCACAGCAGACTTACTCAGTTCTGTCAACCAAGCCTGGGGACAAATTAAGTCCTAGAATGGGGCGGGGAGGAGGGTCCGGGAAGGCGCCAGGGGAAGTGGTGAGGCAGTGGAGGGCGGGAGCCGGAAGCCCTGTGGCCAGAGCCCTGCTGCCCTGCTAACCCCAGGGCTGAAGCCCAAAGCCTGAAACTCACCAGTTGCCTGGTCCCTCCATTATTGTGCCCAGGTATCTCCACAGGGGGAGCGGGACCCAATCAATGCTGGTGTCCCCAGCAATCAACACCAATGCCGTGCATCCAGGAGCAACAGGAAAGGGGCTGCTATTTTGGCCCCCACCCCCCATAACAGTCCATGAGTCTATGGACGCAAGAAAAAGCCCCTGGTGACCGCATTTGAGAACCGCTGGCCTTACACTTGGTTATGTAGAGAACTGATGTTCATCTCATTGTGATGACAAAGAAACGCACAGAGTATGAACTAGTGCTGGCTGTGTATCGTTCTGTGTCTGCATGGCTGCTGCTTGTATCTTTCCCAAGCCGTGGCACTGGGGAAGGAGCAAGACACTGGGCAGTTACACTGCAGCTGTGAGCCCCATGGAACAGTCAAGAATCATGTCAGTGCACTTAGCGGCTGCTTGGGCTAAAGCTGTGATCAGCAGTAGGAGCATTTCAGCTGTTTCACGGCGGGGTGGAGGAGCTGAAAGCAGAGGAGGGGTACGGTACAGGGTAGACTATCAAACCTCTTTTACCCCTTGTCTATTTCCTACCCCTCCCACATTCCAAAACTACCAGGAAGATTTTTGGGGGGAGGGGGGTAGGGTTGGGGAGGGTCTTTCTCTCTTCCATCAAGAAAACAGGAGCCCAGAGCTGAGGTAGCTACTTGCTAGAGGCTGATAGGAAAGATGGTACCAGTTGTGCACTGTCCTTTGAGAATGCTTGGTAGGAATCCCCGCACCCTCGCTTTCCCAGGAGCAGGGGGCATTGGGGCTTCCAGGTCCCTAGAGGTCCGTGCCAGTTCCTTCCGTCATGTCTAACACACATGTCTAAGTGTGTTGCAATTTTTTTCGAGCCATGGACTGACATGTCCGTGAACTCTGCAAGCTGTTGAAGCAGAGGTGATTGTCCCACAGGAGTGTGGTTTGTGAAATGCCTTGAAGTAAGGAGGAGATAGAAACGTAGAATATTGCTCTTAGTGGCTAGCATGTTTCTAAAACACGTGATTGCCCAGGGATGTAATGCAGTGATGTGGGACAAGGTTGGGCCCTCGTAGTTTCTGAACACACAGACACATTGAAACACATTTGAATGGACAGAGTTAGATCTTGTTGTTTAATGAATAATTGACGGTGTTGGCTGAAATGGTGACCTTCTCTCCGGTCTGGGAAAAGCTGACACTGGATCTACTGTGAGGTTATCTAGAATGGGGAGGTGTCATTAGTTTTTGGTCGTCCCCATACTTGGCTGCTCCTTATCGCGCTCAGCTAAACCTCTGCTCCCTGTTTGAGATGCTACAGTCTCCTGCCACCGGTAAACGTTAACACTGGAGGCAAGTTCCCAGGTCTTAGCAGGATCATGGATGAGCCAGCTAGCTGGGCCACTGGGCTAGGTGGTGGGGGTCACCCATCAGAGTGCTAGAAACTAGAGATGGTTGGTGGACAAAAAGCTAGAGAACCCACAGCAAGCAGGGCAGCTGGCCGTCGAGTTTGTGAACAGTCGGTCAGGGGGTAGCAGGGAGGAGTCCCAAAAGAACAGGCCCCCCATGATGCAGAGAGAGAGTCACCATGGGACCTCCCAGCGGGGAAATATGGAGAACCCCCTCCCAAGGGAAATGCCTGGCGTCGGGACCCTCCGACCGCTAGAGGGGACCAACGTGACATGAGCTGCTATCACTGTGGCCAGAGAGGCCACGTACGGACCCAGTGCCCCGGGCTCAGGGTCAGACTGAGCAGACCCAACCTACCCTAGGTTAACTGGGTAAGGGACCCAGCAGGACGAGGGGCACGACGCCCAGGCAAGGGGGGGGCTCCCAGCTTACCACCTGCTCAGGAGGGAAGAGTACCCCAGGCAGCTCCTCCAGAGGGCTGGATGCTCTGGACTCAGGGTTCTCGGTTTTACAGGGTGGTGCGGGGCTGTCCCTCCGAAGAGAGTGCCTTGTTACCCCTGGAGGGGGTGGAGGAAGGTCAATGGAACTGGGATATGGGCGCAGAGGTGACGCGGCCCGGCCTGAGGTGGTGGACCCAGATCGGGTGGTGCCCAACACCTACCTGACCCTGACGGGCGTGGGCGGGACCTCATTCAAGGTGCCCATGGCAAGGGTACACCTGAAATGGGGGGCCAAGGAGGGCCCCAAGGATGTGGGGGTGCACCACCATTTGCCCACTGAGGTTTTGATGGGGAGGGAGTCCTAGAAGACTGGCCAAGCAACCCCCAGACTGCCCCGGTTGTGACCCGCAGCCAGAGCTGGTGAGGGGCACTGCGCCCTGACCTTGGGGAGGGTACCACACCAGAGGCTCAGGACCCTACCCTGGTGGGGAGGGAGCGCCGAGGGGCATGGCTCAGAGAGGCTGTGGCCTCAGACCTGGCCAATGAGAGGGAACCGGTCCCCATCCCTTCCCCAGCCACTGAGTTCCAGGCCGAGCTGCAGAAAGATCCCTCCTTGCAGAAGCTCAGGGACCTGGATGACCACAGTGTGGTACGGACCATGAGGAGAGGTTGCCAGGAGAGGTTCCTGTACCGAGAATGGGCCCCCAGGGGAAGTGGAGTCCTGTGGGGTCAGGAGGCAGCTGGTGGTACCCAGAAGTATCGCCGCAAGCTCCTGTACCCGGCCCATGACATCCCCCTCGCAGGGCACCAGGGAATCCGGCGCACCCAGCAGAGGCTGCTACAGAACTTTTACTGGCCTGGGGTCTTTACCACTGGCCGGCAGTATTGCCGATACTGTGACCCTGTCAGAGGGTGGGGGAAGGCCCAGGACAAGGGGAAAGCGGCTTTGAGACCTTTGCCCATCATAGAGGAACCTTTCCAGAAGGTGGCCATGGACATAGTGGGGCCTCTCAGCAAGACGACCCGGTCAGGGAAGAAATACATTGTGGTGGGGGTAGATTTCGCCACTCGCTACCCCGAGGCAGTGCCCTTAGCTTCCATTGAAGCAGATACCATGGCAGATGCGCTCCTGACCATTTTCAGCCGAGTGGGGTTGTCTTGACAGGACCAAGGAAGTCTTGACAGACCAAGGATCCAACTTCATGTCGGCCCTGCCCCAGTGCTTGTGGGAGAAATGTGGGGTCTGGCACAACTGGGCCTCAGCTTATCACCCCCAGTCCAATGGGCTGGTGGAGAGGTTCAATGGGACCTAAAGATGATGCTGAAAACCTTATGAACCAGCACCCGCAGGATTGGGACAAGTCCTTACCTCACCTGCTGTTCGCATACAGGAAGGTACCCCAGGAGTCTACTGGATTTTCGCCTTTCGAACCGTTATATGGAAGGAGGGTAAGGAGCCCCCTGGACCAGATGAGAGACGAATGGGAGGGGAAGGCCACTCCCGATGGAGAGTCAGTGGTGGAGTATGTCCTGATCTTCCGAGAGAGACTTGCTGAACTCATAGGCCTGGCCAGGGAGAATCTGGCCAGAGCCCAGAAGAAGCAGAAGGTCTGGTATGACCGCACGGCGTGGGGCCACGCCTACGCCACCGGGGATCAGGTGATGTTTTTCATCCCTGTGAGAAAGAACAAACTACAGGCCGCCTGGGAGGGCCCTTTCAAGGTTGTCAAGCCGCTAAATGAGGTAAACTATGTGGTGGAGCTGTCGAACCGGGCGCACCACCGCCGGGTGTACCATGTGAATATGATGAAGCCATTTTATGCCAGGGGGAATGTGGTGTTGGCCGTGTGTGGACATTGGGAGGAGCAGGGAGATGACCCTTTAGTAGATCTATTCCCTGGAACCAGAGCTGGTTCACCCCTGGAAACAATTCCCCTCTTGGATCAACTAACCCCTGCCCAGAAAGCTTAGATCAGGGGGGTGCTGCATCCGTACTGACAGCTGTTTTCCAACCAGCCTGGATGCACTAATCTGACTGTCCGCCGGGTGCAGACAGGATCGCACCCACCGATAAGATGCTCCCCCTTCCGAGTCACAGGGAAAACTGCTCAGGACCTGGAAAGAGAGGTCAGGGACAGGCTGGCTTTGGGGGTGATCCAGCCATCTGCCAGCCCTTGGGCCTCGCCAATGGTGCTGGTCCCCAAAAAGGACGGGTCGATACGGTTCTGTGTGGACTATCAGAAGCTCAATGCCATCACTGTATCTGATGCCTTTGGGGGTGATCCAGCCATCTGCCAGCCCTTGGCCTCGCCGGTGGTGCTGGTCCCCAAAAGGACGGGTTGATACAGTTCTGGGGACTATCGGAAGCTCAATGCCATCACTGTATCTGATGCCTACCCCATGCCCAGGCCTGACGAGCTCCTAGACAAATTGGGAGGAGCTCGATACCTTACCACCATGGACCTTACAAAGGGCTACTGGCAAGTGCTGCTGGATGCAGATGCCCGGCTGAAATCTGCCTTTATCACCCCTCTGGGGCTCTATGAGTTCCTGACCCTGCCTTTCGGCCTCAAGGGAGTGCCAGCCACCTTCCAGTGCCTGGTGGATCAGCTACTGAGGGGGATGGAGAGTTTGCCATGGCGTATATTGATGACATCTGTGTCTTTAGCCAGATCTGGGAGGACCATGTGTCCCAGGTTAGACAAGTGCTGGACCGACTCCAGGAGGCTGGGCTGACCATAAAAGCCGAGAAGTGCAAGGTGGGGATGGCTGAAGTATCTTACCTGGGCCATCGGGTGGGGAGCAGCCGCCTAAAGCCAGAACCAGCTAAGGTGGAGGTGATCAGAGACTGGCCCGCTCCCCACACCAAAAAGGAGGTCCAAGCCTTTATTGGGTTGGCAGGATACTATCGAAGGTTTGTACCTGCTTTAGCGCCATAGCCATGCCATCACTGAGCTATGCAAGAAGGGGAAGCCAGACAAGGTGGTCTGGACCGAGCAGTGCCAGGAGGCTCTCTGGGCGCTGAAGGAGGCTCTGGTCAGTGGCCCAGTTCTGGCAAATCCAGACTTTGACAAGACCTTTATGGTGTTCACCGATGCCTCAGACACGGGACTGGGGGCGGTGTTAATACAGGAGGATGAAAAGGGGGAGAGATACCCCATCGTGTACCTGAGCAAGAAGTTGCTACCCCGGGAGCAACACTACGCGGCCATCGAGAAGGAGTGCCTGGCCATGGTGTGGGCCTTCAAGAAACTAGAACCCTATCTCTTTGGGCGACACTTCACCGTGTACACGACCACTCTCCCCTGACCTGGCTGCACCAGATGAAAGGAGCCAACGCCAAACTCCTGAGATGGAGCTCCTGTGCAGGATTATGACATGGACGTGGTCCATGTGAAGGGAAATGCCAACATGATAGTGGATGCGTTGTCCCGGAGAGGGGACCCCGAACTTCCCCAGCTCACTGATCAGAGTGACCCCGCTCAGTTCAGTCTCGAAGGGGGGAGAGATGTGACAAGCATGGAGGGGGAGTGTTGACCTGGGAATGTGGCAGGGGAGTTTCACTGGGGATGGGATACCTGAGAGCCTGTAACCTGAGCCGGGAGGGGGAGATAATACCTCTGCCCAGGAAACTGGACAAAGGCTGCAGGAGAGAGCCTGCTAGGGGGGTTTTGGTTTCAGTTTCGAGCTGGGTGGTTGAATGCAGGGAACCCCAGGGCTGGGGTCTGAGCTCCCTGCGCCCCCAGAAGGACGTGACTGAGGGGTCCTGGTTGTACCCACAAGCTCTGTTTTAAACTGTGTTCCTATTGTCCAATAAACCTTCCGTTTTATTGGCTGGCTGAGAGTCAGAGTGAATCCCAGGAAGAGGGGTGCAGACCCCGGGCTCCCCCACACTCTGTGACACCCGCCATGTGTTCTGAGCTGTGAACTTGGCTGACGGAAGGAATCCACTTCCACAACTCATCTTCACGGCGGGAGGGCAGAACAGCCAATGTCTTTTGTCCTCTTTTAATGTCCCACAATGGTCTGTCTGGTGTCGCTGGGCCTTCCCTGTTGGGCAGGACGTAACACCTTCTGCTGGAAACCAGCACTTCACCCTAGTTACTGTCTCTCTCCAGTCTGATGATTTACATGATCACAGAGGCTCACAATACAACCGCTCAAATAGTAACATCTGTATTCCATACTGTAAGGTATGTCAGCCTAATGCAGAGAGCAACTCACAAGTATTCAGTAAAGTCTCAGCACTAAACATTCTTATAACCCTAATCCCCATTTTAACAATCCTAACGTACAGCTGAGCCAGACTGATTTCGGCCATGTATTTGTCAGTGTTCGGCTGAGACATGGGGACCTTGGCATGAGCTGGTCTGCTAGTGTCACAGATCCTATCCAGAAGTACTGAGAAAGGAGGCTGCAGGGGATAGGATCAATGCCTGGAATGGGCCCAGAACTCAAGGGAAGCAGTCTCTGCAAGTTAGGGACCGGAGGAAAGGACAGCAACCAGATTCAAGGGGAGCAGTTGGTGCCCCAGGAATGAGAGGTCCTGAGGAAAGGACAAAGAGCATGACAGGAGGAGGAGACCTTAAACACAGCAGCGGAGAAAAGGTCTGGTGGTAGCCAAATTCTGGACTCCGTTTGGTGGCCACGGCTGGGACAGGGGGAAGATCTAACAGGGAGCAAACTGGCTGGGATTTCCTACATTGGCTTGAACACTGGTGCAGGACATTGCGACAGACTGGAAGGAGGACACTGTCACTCAGAAAGGGGCCGGATGTTAGGGGACTCTAGCCAGAGGGCCAGGTCCCAGTGGCAGTATAATAGAAGGTTAAAGTGGACTATACGTTCACCTGCTCAGTGCTGACACGTGTAACATGCCTTTATCAGCGCACAACAGCCACTTCCGACAGTACATTACATGACCATACAGAGAACATGTCCCTGGTGTATCCCTCTGGGAAGGAAGCCCGGGAGCCAGTCCATATCTGGTACAAGTGCCTGATCAGCAACCTGCCCTGTACCAGCCGTACATGACAGGCAGGAGCCAGTCTAGAAAGCCACAAGAGGGTGCTCTGGGGCGGGGCAATAGAGCACAGGGAGGGGGTGTGCGTTGGGCCGCATGCACAGCTTTGTTCTTGTAGGGCCCTGACTCGCCATTTCTTTTTGAGGAAAAAGCATTTTTCCTGGTTAGGGTGGGGAGCGGGAATGGAGACGTCGGTCCTACAGATCCCGCAGCTGGGTGGAAGAAAACTGGGTTGAGCCTCCTGACCCTGCCCAGCGTCTCTTTCCCTGCCCGCTTTATTCCTCCTACCGCTTGTTTTCCACACCAGGTCTTGCCATCACAGCGAGAACACCCACGCGTCACCTGGTGACCGATGGGACGCTGACGGTACATGCAGCCGCTTTACCCTTTGCCCGACTACAAAGACCACGTCTCCGGTTGCCCCCCGGGACACCTGTCCGGCAAGCCGCAGAAGGAAGCAGCCGGCCGTCTCTGAAGTCAGAGGTGCCCAAGGCGGCCTGCAGACAAATTAGCTGTGACTGGCTCTCCGGACACCTCTTCCCGGGGTGGCCTTTGGTCATGTTAGCTGGAGGGAGGAGAAACGGCATTTGGAAGAAGAGTCAAATGAGAAAAGGGCACCCGCGTGTGCAGGAGGATGTTGCTGGTGGCTGATAAGAGGCAGCAGCAGGAAACACACCAGCACGTGACGTGGCCATTTGCCTGCTCGCAGCTGGGCTGAGATCGTCCCCCGCCCGGCACCAGTCAGGGCCCTGTGTTGCTTCTTGATCGCAGCAGGTGAATGCTGACGTTCCTGGAAACAAGGGGGGCTGGTCGATCTGATTTTCTTACTCCCCCGCCCTTTCTGGTTCGTTGGCATAGGGTTGGCCATGAGTGCTTGGCTGCAGGGCTCCCTCTCCTTGCCTGCGTCGGATCCACACCCACACATGCTTTTTACCCCGCACCTACGGGTCCGCTGCTATTTCCCATCCCCTCCCTCCTGTTCCCGACTTCTGTTCTCTTCCTCCCCGCGCTCAGCATCCCGCCGGCTGTCCCACAGCCCCGAACGCTGCTCTCCTGTCCTTCAAAGCCCTCTTAGTATCACCCTCCCGGATGGCTGTCCTGTGTCTTGTCTAACGTAGATGGGCTTTTCGGGCCTGGGGGAGGTGCCTTTACGTTTCTGACACACATGAGGAAAGATTTGTATGACGATCATGCTAAGAATTGATGGAATAACAATGACCATAGAATCCCTCCTCTGAAATGTGCTGGCTTTGGCGTTAAAATATTGCACTGCCCAAAGCCCTCACCTGGGACCCCAACCTTCTCCCAGGCAGCTTTATGGCCGTTTGGCACAGGAACGAGGGGATCTTTCTCCTGGCCGGCTGCTACTGACACGTTGTATTTGTCTCTCCGTGCTTCAGGGCCAGTCAGCTCATGTGACTGTCCAGAACCCCCCCAGGTGCTGGAAGTAATTATGACCAGGATGAAACCTATCCACTTTCCAGAGACCCGTCAGCTCGGCTGGTGAGAGCAGCCCAGGGTAGCTCTGGTAATTCAATCAGAGTCTGTAATTCGCTAATGGGCAGGATCGATTCTGGGCCGCAGCCGAAAGGGGCTTTGTTTCCATCGCCCCAGCCCTTTGCCAGCTGGCAAGCTGCTGCCAGTTGAGAATGACAGAACTTCACCCCCTGGCCTATTCCTCTGTGGCAGAGCAGAGCGCGCCTTGCTGGAGCCTGTCTGGACCATATTCCCCAGGGCCGGGCCAGGATCCTTCCATACAATCCAGGCTCCAGGCCTTTGTCCAGCCTTAAGTGTCCCAGGTGATGGGGGCCTATTCCACAATCTAGCACAGAGGCCCCCAAACTGTGGGGTGGGCCCCCCTAGGGGGGGCATGGAGAAACATTCGGAGGGCACAACAGGTCTGGGACAGCCCCCACAGGGGGTGCGAAGTGAGCGCCACCCAGCCCCGCTCCACCCCCAGCTCTGCTCTGGCACCATCCGCGACTCCCGGTCCCGTGCCCGGCCCCATAGCCTCAGCCCTGGACCACAGCCTGGCTGCAGCTCTGCACACAGCCCTGGCCCCAGTCCCGTCCCCAGCCTCAGCCTCTGGCTGCAGCTCCATTCCCAGCCCCAGTCTCAGCCCTCTTACCCCTGTCTGTGTCTCAGGGGGGAGGGGAGAAGAGGGTATTGAGAGGGGTAAGGGGGGCCATGATGCTGAAAAGTTTGGGAACCACTGGTTTACCAGATTTCACTGTCTGAAATAAAGATGCTGTAGGCGCACTTCAGCCTCTTTAGCAGATCACTTTTCTCTGAGGTGTCTGGAGCGCACGAGCCCTGGAGAAACATGTCCTTGAGGGCAGTGACCTTAACGGGGAGGACTTGGATTGAGGCATATTTCCATGGAGACTGTTGTGATGATTGGACTGACAAATTGACCCGAATGGTGAGCTCAGTTGTAAAAAGTCTATGAAAGTTCACGAGATGTCACCATAACCTATAATGGCAAGTGTTGATAGTAGGGCCAGTAGTGTTCAGTAATGTGTGTTATAGGAAGGTGCACGAGAACTGGCCAGAGACTGGATGGAGACCAAAAACAGACCTAATTGTGATAACTCCAGTACAGTGATGTTGAAACCATGCTGGGTAAAAAGATAAGATATGGACCTGGAAATGAATAGACCAGCATTGATTTGTCGGATATTAGGCTTCATTGGTGGACAAAATAATGAGGGGCTAGGCTATTCCACCCACCATTCCCTTTGTAAAAAAGAAAAGGAGTACTTGTGGCACCTTAAGAGACTAACAAATTTATTTGAGCATAAGCTTTTGTGATGCATCCAATGAAGTGAGCTGTAGCTCACGAAAGCTTATGCTCAAATAAATTTGTTAGTCTCTAAGGTGCCACAAGTACTCCTTTTCTTTTTTGCAAATACAGACTAATATGGCTGCTACTCTGAAACCTGTTATTATGCATTCCCTTTGTGAATCCTTCAAGAAAGAGACTTTGGGGAGAGATTAGGGAAGAACAGATGGAGGCTACTGGAGTGAGTGTCACCATCGTGGCTGCCACCCCCACTGTCTCCTGGGACCCTGGGCCTTTGTCCTCCTGATCCGGAGGGATGTCCTGGCCAGACCGGGCCAGAGAGAGGGACCTAGATGACATCATCACCTCTGCCGGCTCCAGCAGAAACCCAACCACCACCTGGGATGAAACGGGATCCAACTTTAACAACAGCTCCAACCCATCTCAACTCACTTCTCTTTCCCCCCAAGGATGGTTATTACCATCTTTGGTAAGTACTAAAAGACTGTCAGTCAAGGGGTTTTTTCCTTCTGAAAACTCTCTCCAGCTAAAGGCAAATGGAGCAAGGGATGGTGTTAAAATCAAACCCTGACTCAGTACTTTCCATTTCAAATGCTTTCTCTGGTTTTCTTTCTTTTCTGTATAATAAAAGGCAGAAGGATTTTAGTAATGGGTTTGCCCTGCTATGAAGCAGGCTGAGGTCTGTGTACCAAACCTCAGACCTTATTTACCACTGTTTAATGCTGGACAGTGACTGGGTTATATTAACAGCTTTGGCTCATTTAATCCATCTAAATAAATACAACAGGGCCCTCCGCTGAGATAGTCTTGATATGGCCATCCTTGGCTGAGGTGCCCTTACCCAAGGAGGTCTTAAAGGAAGACCTTTCACTGACAGGTCAACGAAGAACATGTACAATAAAGCCAACTTTAAGTGTTCTCCATATGAAAAATGCTGGCACAATTTCCTTCCAAAACACACATTCCTCCTGCTGGAATAAACCCAGAAAAAGAAGCACAACTAAGTTTGTGCCAAATTTCCTTCACAAAAATCTCCCGTGGGCCAAAACCAAGCCCGGGGAAGTGAAGCCCCAAAGGAATTCTGTTTGAGAACATTGTGAGCAAGTGAAAATGTGACTCAGAACGGAACTGGCATCTCCTGCTTAGCCGTAGTGCAGTGGTCCCCAAACTTCTCCTGGTTGTGCCCCCCCCTTACCCGTCTGCACCCTTCCCCCCTCAGGGCTGGGACCACAGCTCCGGGGGGGAAGGGTGTGCAGACAGCAGTAGGGGGGCTGAGGCTGGGGCTGGGCCAGGGCTGGGAACTGAGCTGCAGACGGGCTGGAGCCAGGAGCAGAGCCGCATTTGTGGGCGGGGCCAGAGCAGACCTGGGGGCAGAGGGGGCTGGGTGACACTCCCTCCCCACTCCCCATTAGTGCTGGCAAGGCCCCACCACACCCCACTGAACATTCCTCTGCACCCCCCTAAGGGGGCACACCCCACAGTTTGGGGACCACTGCCGTAGCGTTAGCACCAAGGAGTTGTCTTGATGCAGCAACTATGCTCTGGGGAGGGACCCTTGGAGTTTACTCCCTATGTTGGCCTCAAGACGTTGATAGTGTCCATCTAATTCTATAAAACTGGCCCATTTCCAGGTTTGCTCAGAGAGTGAGGGGCAAGATGAGCTGCCAATTAACTGTACAAATGCCATACACTGCACATGTGCTGCAAACCTCTGCTGATCACACCTCCCCGCTCCTCTGCTATGGAGCATCCAGGCTGAGCGGGGCATTGGGCACCTGTAGAACACCATGCTGACTGAGGATGGCATTATCAAGCAATCCCACCGTCCCATGTGCTCTGCTGGGAGGGCAAGCTCGCCCGGTTCCGCTCAGTGGCGCTGTTTCACACGGGGAGGCAGTTTTACAAAGTGTCCTTTAAAATAAGATCTTGCTCATTCTCCATTTGACCAGACATGGCCTCCCTCCCCCAAGCCTCCTGCACATGCCCAAAACACCCAGCACTGCCGCCGTTCCTGTCACTCCACCCATTAACCCCCCACTGTAGCAGGCACGAAGGGGTTAAGGGATGGAGTAATTACTCCCCCAGCTGTGACTAAGTAGCTGCCTCGATGGGAAATATGGTTCTCAGGCAGCATGGGGCAGCTGCTGGAGAGGCTGGGGCCTATCTCAAGGAGGTTCCTCATCAGGAGCCTGGAAAGGAGCCACCCAAGTGGAGCCAGAGGCTTGCCCTGTGGAGTGGGAGGTAAGACTGCTGGGCTGTAGCAAAAGGATGTTTCTTTCCCTCCTACAAGGCGAGGAGGAGAGTCCAGGTTGCTGGAGGCCCCTGTTGCCAGGCTGTAGAGAGACTGCTGGATACAGTGAAGGAGACCCAGCAAGCTGGGAGACTGGGCTGTGGAAAGGCCAGGGTGTCCTAATGAGCCCTTAGATAAGGAGGGGACGAACGGCCCCTTTCGCACACCAGCACCAGAACGTAGGTGAAAGGAGAGGAACTGTGATGGGCTGGTGGACTTTGTACCGTTAACGGCTGGGCTGACGTGTCGGGCTGATGTTACATTCACGAGGGGTCGTGTAGCACCATGCAGTGGGTGGCACTCACTGGCGGTGTCACCTAGTGGTCAGGGTACTAGGTCTCTAGTCACCCTGCCTTCAGGGTCGCTCACTGGCCACCATCTTGTGCCCTGGTGGTCCACCTTTTGGTGGCTGACAACCCAGCCTGCCGCTCAGGTCCTCAGTTAGCCATACCCCAAGGAATATGTCGGATCCACACTCTGCCAAAGGACGGGCATGGCGGGGAAGCACCTTCAGTCTGTTCAGTGACCCCTGCAGGTGGCCAGTCCCAATTGTGCAGTTTGCAAAGTCTATGCTCTCGGGGTTTCCCCAAGGGGGTGTCTGGAAAAGAGGGTTCTTGTATGCTCCGTAACAAGGCGGTTGGTAGAGGAGCCCAGGCCCTCCACTGGGGTCCTGCCCAGGGCCCTGTGAGAAGCTACTATGTCCAGCCCCCGGGAGTGCTTTATGGCCGCCTCCCAGGGCCGCTTCCTACCACTCCCTGCCCCACCAAAGTTTTACAGTTTGATGCAGTAGCAAAGAAAAGGTGAGGAACTGGACTGTCAGCTGCCCGGGCACACCAGACAGGCAGGAGTTAGTTCCTCCTAAGGGTTTCTGCAGCACCCGTCTCCAGGAGCTCTCAGGGTCTGTTGCTCTCCCTGCCCTGGCAGGTCCCTTCTGAGATGTCTGTCTCCCTTCTCAACAGCACCTTCAGCTGTGGCATCCCTGCAGGTGGGGATGGGCAGGGCCAGCTGGACCCAGACTTGCTGCTTAACCCCTTCAGCTCCAGTGTGGGGTTTACACCCTCCAGCACATACTGCTAAGCTAAAATGTGTCCAAAACGGGGTGGAATGCCAGAGCCGCGGTGTCCTGCACCCTGTCCCTGGGATCACAGGTGACACGCTGCGCGTCCACGTGCAGTGCAAGAGAGTGAGATGGGCTCTAGGAGGGCTCCTGCAGCAAGGGTGTTGGGTAAACAATTTAGGGAGGTTGGATTATAGTCAAAGTTTAATGAAATCCTCCTGTTTATCACCTGTCCCTGCACTGGGCTTGTCCCCTTCTCAGCCCAGCCAAAACTTCGCGGTAGCTAGTTCCATCTCAGTGCAGCCTCTGACCTGGTTTAGTTAGACCCTGAGCTAATCATCAGGGTGATATTTTCCTACTCACAATATTGGCAGTTGTAATTAACAGAGCTGCAAACTATGTCTTTCCCCCTGGGGGGCAGCACAGCCTTTTTCTTTACCACCACCACAGCTGTTACAAAGACCTGTTCAATCAACTGTCCTTGGCCAGCAGCTGGGAAGAGTGCCACATGCGTCCACGAGGCCGGGTTCCACATTCGCCCCCTCACGGCTGCGAATGCAGGACTAGGGTTAAAATCAGCCTTCTGAACGAGCTGAGAGATTGGGGGTTAGTTACCTTTCCCTCTCCCCCAGGAAGCTAGGATACTGTCTAATACGGGAATAGGGCAGGAAACACCCACATCTTGGTGGGATTAATATCCCAGCACTGCCCTGAGAACCATGGGATGCTTCTGGGAATAGCATGGAGATGGCTGATCAATATGGGATTCTATCCCCCATGACAGTGCAGAGCAGCTGGCCTGGGTTTGGGTATGTGGGAGACCATGGGGGAAGCTAGATGTTTCCAAAGCTTATTGCCCACCCCACGCACTAGTTGCCAAGAAATCCTGACTAACAAGCAGAGCATCGCTGACTTCACATGAAGACCCAGCTGCTGAGACATTTGCAAGCATCAGGTTTTACTCTCAAATGTCTACATCAACTCTTTCTCTCTCTCACACCCACCCTCCCACCCCAGGAGGAAAGGGCATAAACACTTTTAGACTGAAAATGATATAGGGAACCCTTATACAATTTACCCTCCGGGGTTATGCTGACAGCAGAGTCCACACCAAACAGCAACACAATAATCTAAACAGAGACTGGTAAATAAAACAATTAAAAAAATCAAACAATTGAGTAAGTGCCAGCCCCCGTCTCGAAAATTAGCACATGGTGCTGATCAGCTAGGAAGGTGGAGCCGGCCGAGAGCGTCACGTCTTATAACCCAGGATAACCTAAGCCTCGACTCCAGCATCTGGTCTGCTATGCTCCATTGAAATAGCAATGGAACATCATGAGATGATGAGGTATATATGGTTGCTACTGCAGTCCATATTGTACATAATGAGGTCCATATGGTAGATAACTGGGGGGGTCCCCTTGACAGATGATGAAGTACATACCCAGCTAGGTTTTGCCCCCAAGCATCTGATACCTGGATATTGGTGGAGGTGACCAGCAGGTCTCGCGGCAAAGTGGATATTTTGTCTCCCATGCTTTGCTTGGCATTCTGATCTTTCAGCCTGCAGAGGTATCGACTGCCATGGTAGGATGCACAAGATGGAGCAGAGATTAAAGATCAGAGGAGATGCAAGGAGAGGGTGCAGGAGCAGACTGACTCCGGAGAGACAAGGATCCTGATCCAGCATCCCTTTACAAAGCACAAAGGGATGACGCTCCCCTTGCCACACAGGAACTATAAGGGAAAGCAGCACAGTGACTTCCCTGGCTCAGTTTAGTGTCAGCTTGACAGCCCTGGGGGCTGAAGACCCCAGCAGCAAACTTCCCTGCACTGTCCCAACCAGAACGGATGTCCGGGGAATTCGGTCTTCTTGGCTCATTCAGTCAGTGGTCTCTCTGAGGCTGCCAACAAGGGGACCAATTAATGTTGGCAGCTCTGGCCCTGATGGAACCCCTCCATTCAGAACTGGAGTGGGATCCTGAGTGGCCCAAAGTCTGTTGATATCAGTGGAAAGAGTCCCAACGACACCAGTGGGTGCCGGATCAGGGCCTCATCAGATGGGAGCCACTTTCAGGCCCTACCAGTGAGCAGGATGGTTCCTAACCTAAGCGTTCCCATCAGCTGCTTCTTAATGGTATCCTTATGTTGCTCCTGCCTTGGAGAAACATGGGGCCAGACCTGCTCTCCCTGACCCTGCTGCAAACCAGGACTAACTCCCCAGAGGTCAATGGGGCAATCTCCCTCCACGGGGGAGTCACTGGGGCTTGCGTGGGAATTCAGCAGTTCTCCAGGACCAAAGGAAGCTGAAGGCAAATGTGTCATGCCAAGCGATAGTGCAGCGAGGTCACTGACTGTAGAGAAGATAGTGAAGCGAGGCCTGAACCCCAGCCTCTGACCCACATACCTCAGAATTTCAGGAGGTGTCAGTCTGAACCCAAACGTTGGCTCCCTTTGGGCCAAAGCAGCTCTTTATCCAACACCCTCCAGCTCCCACATGTTCAGAATGCAGGGCCAGCTTCGGCAGCTCAGTCCCATCCCTAGCTAGAAGAGCATTTATAGGCCAGATTCTCCACTGATGCAAGTCAGCATCGCTTCACTGACTTCAGTACAGCTACTCCCATTTACAGCAGCCGGGACCTGGCCCATCGACCTCAGTACAGCTACTCCCGTTTACAGCAGGTGTGGGGCTGGCCCAGAGTTTGGAGCTTTCATGTCTGAGCAGCGCAGCATCTCCCCACAGGGGCCTCTCTGTGGCTGTGATTGGTCAGCCCTCCTCCTGTTGCGATTATCAGCCCTTGGACCACCGCAGAAATGGCTCCTTTCTAATCAGGCAGCCTTTGAAACCCACCCAAGGGCCGCAGAACCCCAACAAACTGTAAAGAGCAGAGAGCCAGGAGCTGAGGGCCTTTTCATGCTTGTATCCAAATGAAGCCCAGAGTAAACCTGATCAATGGGTGGAGGCGACCGATCTCCACAGGGCCTTCCTCAGGGTGTGTCTACACAGCACCAGCTGGGCCTGACAGAGCAGGAGGGACGTCAGCCTGGGTAGTGCTGCCTGGCACAGAGCCTGGCCATGCATTCTGCTCAGTACCCTGTGCTGTGTTGGCTTCATGGCTATGTTACCTGCGCTAGCTGCATTCAAGCTGGCTCAGGTAGGCTGCCCTGTGCACAGCTTTTGCTGCTTAGACAGATCCTTACCCTTCAGTGGGAGTTGTCCCTGAGTGAGGGCTCCAGGATTGCTCCTGTAGAAAAGCATCCTTGTGAATGATCCATTCCTTCCCCATGCATCTCCAATCAGCTGTCACCCAAGAGTCACCAGATGGAACAAGAGGGGTTTGTTTGGGGCTCTTTAAAAGAACTAACAAGCAAAGGGGTGGCCTGGTACTAAAGCCTAGAAAGCAAAGGAGTTTATATTCAGAGTGAAAGTTGCTGGATTTGGTTAGAGATAGAAAACCTAGCACTCGAAATACTGCCTCAGCCCGATCCCCTTCAAGCACATTTGTGAGTGCACATTTGCACTAGCATTTCTTGCAATTGTATAAGTGCATGCACAACTGCAGGTCCATGTCCAAAACTGCAATGAATGCAAAGCCGATTGATTGCAGCTGCATGTACGTGACTATCAAATGCATGCACAATCACCGGTGCACTTAGACAATTACAACACCCTCATGCACAATTGCAAGTGAGCTTCTAGATGTGTATTTGCCACCTGTGCTTGTGCACTTTTCACTCTTGGACTCTAGGCCTTATTTTTTCTCCTCAGTCTTGTCCTTGGATTGTAAGTAACTGGGAGCCCTGTGTCATTATTCAAATTCAGACCTCTACCGGTCCTGCCTGTGATGGCTTGGTCTCTCCGAGCCCAGGAGGAGCGATTAGCAGTGGGAGAGGCACAGGAACGCCGGCTCTTACAAATGTGCCGGTAAGAAGTTTGCAGGTGTGAGAGTCGCAGGGAAGGGCACGGGAGGGAAACCAAGCCCTGCCTCATTTCTGTTTCTGCTCCACTTGCTGGAGGCGCCTCGTGAGGTCGTCAATCCGAACGTTCTTCAGGTGGAGCAGGTGTTCCAGCCGCCGCACCTTCATCTGCAGGATCTGAGCAAAGGGAAGCACATGCTGGCTGTGGTGATCGGCCTTTTTTAAGGCGAGGGGCCCAAATCAAGCCCTTTGTTCCAGCTCCCTGGGCCTTGCAGGCTGGAGCCTGTTCTGAATTCTGCAGCTTGTGCCTGTCTCTGCCTATTTTTAACGTCCTCTTTCTCCTACCTAGCTTTTATTGAGGACTTACCAGTAGACCTCAAAGCACTTTGCAAAGGAGATCAGCATCATGATCCCCATTTTATAGATAGGGAAATGGAGGTATGGAGAGGGGTAGAGATTAGCTCAAGGTCACCTAGCGGGACAGTGGCAAAACCAGGACTAGAACCCAGGCCTCCCGAGTCGAGCACTCTACCTACTAGGCTATACTGTTTCTCATGAAAAAGAATCCAGTATTTATTTTTTTTTTATAATCTTGTGCTTTAAGCCAATGGCAAGCTCTAACAGGATCTTTTGGGCTGGCAGTAATGACCGTGTTCTCTTCTTTTGATCTCCCATCAAAGATGCAACCAGACCCTTGTTTCTACCTCACATTTCCAGGAGTGTCACTTACTGGGGACAAGATCAGTAGGATCACCCAGCTCTTGGATATCGCATACTGTCATAACACCACTTGTTCTCACCACCTTCGGAGACCGCCATAAAACGCACCTTCGCCTGCAGAGCTTTCAAGAATGGCCCCAGGACTTCACAGTGTTTTCACCCCCTTGGCACCGTGCCATCACCTGGGGGCTTATGCTTATCTGAGCTTTTTGTCTGGGTCTGAACCTGACTGCAGGCTTCTTGGAGCTGTGGCTGCATCTCACATGCAAGTACAGAGCCAGGCTGACCAGCAGGGCATGTGGCTGCACAGGGAGCCCTGCACACGAGTAATGATGGGCTATGGCTTGCTGAAATCTTGGCCTTGTCTACACTTGACTTATTGTCCTACCATTTCCCACCATTGCAAGCCCAGCACAGCAGTCCATGGGACCCTACCCATCCCCAGCATTTTAACCACAGTGGCTCTGTCTCCACTGCAATCCACTAGCTTTGCTCTAGCTTGCTCACATACCAACAGCGGCCAAGCCCAGCAGCACGGGTGTCAAGTGGCTAGCCTGCACCGAAGCCCATGCTCCCATAAGAACGGAGAGCCTGGGTCAGACCAAAGGTCCATCTAGCCCAGTATCCTGTCTTCTGACAGTGGCCAATGCAAGGTGCCCCAGAGGGAATGAACAGAAGAGGGAACCACCACATGATCCATCCCCCGTTCCCAGCTCCTGCCCGGACACCACCACCAGCAGTGAAACCAGAACTACATGGGCTGCAGTCACACATCTGAGTGCAGTGTGGACATACTGTGAATCCTCACCCAGGGTTCTTGAGCCCAGACCTATGGGGCCCTGGGCAGGCGGCATCACCAGGCAGCCTTGGGTGCATGGACCATGGCTCTGCCTATATCCTGGGAGACCAGTCACTGCAGGAAGTGCTGCCCTGGTAGAAATAACTGGCAGCTCCTCCCATGAGCAATCATTTGCCCAGACCTACTATTTAAGCCTGGAGGGAGGAGCAGGAAGTTGTCTGTGCAACAAGGAGGTCTTACTTGCAGCTGAGATAGACCCAGCCCTGTTCCCGATTCCTCGCCCTGACCTCTGGTTCATGGCTATTGATTCTGGCTTGACCCTTGGCTCCAGACCCCAGCTACCAACTCTGGGTTGACCTCTCAAGCCTGACCGACTACAGCTCCAACCACTGGACCTGGCCACCCTCACCTGCATGGAGCTGATTAAGATGCTGGCAGCTGGTCTACACTAATGGTCCCACCATTGCGACTAGTGGAGGAGCTGAGTTGGAGGCAGCAAAGGTGGGTAAGTTCAGGAAAGCCAGGCTTGTGCAGTCACCTCCACGCTTGTGGAGGACTCCCGTCCCGTGGGCATCATGGGAAGTGGATATTCCCTTCCCAGAGGGTGGGGTGGGATGAGCCATTGAGGTGGGTGTGGGCAAAGCCTGGCTTACTGTCAGAGGATGCCTTGCCGTTCCATGGACAGCACGCGAACTGTCCTCACCTGGACCGTTTCTTGACAAGCCAGCAGAGCCTGCTCCCTCTCCGTTAACTGAATGCGAAAGCTGGTGTCTCCCTGCAGAGCCTGGGCATAGCCTTGCTGGCCCTTGTTCATCCTGGGAAAGAAGTAAAACCAGAGAGATAAACATAGGAGGAGGAGAGACTTGCCCACACTGAGCTCCGTTGGATCGCGGAGGGTCCCCTATGGAAGGGGTGGGAGCCCCATCATGGGGGCCATTGAGAACTAGGCTGGATGCAGCACAGGTGACTGGACTGCCCTCCATCAGCTACTTGCTGGACTAGATGGGCAATAGTGTCTAAAGGGAAGCAGTGGATGTGCCACTGTCTGGGCATTTCAGACAGACTGGAACGAACAACAGGCCCCATCTCTCCTTCTGCAGGTCATACTCAGTCTTGGCATCAGAGCACCTGTCTCCCACTGGCCTGAATGCACTGGGGCCGAGTGAATTGACGAGCCAGAGTCTCCCATCCCATGTGCTGATGCAAGTCAGGAGGAACTCCAAAGCCATCAACAGGGTTACACCAGGTGAGAGAAGATTCGGGCTTTGCCTCTCTCACTTACATAAGCCACCCTGGGGTAAACCCTGGCCCACTGGTAGACATAAGGGAGGCCAAGGCAGACATCAAAGTTCCCTCTTCCTTCCTCGGGACATCACAGGTTTAACCATCTCAGTGAGTTACAGGATGGTCCTTGAATGTTTTGCTTTAGGAACAGTCCCTGCTGCTCACTGGGATCTGGGCTGGCAGCAGAGAGGGCTACACACAGCAGCATGAAGGGGAGAAAGTGCCAGGCCTCTGCCGAGCAGGGGTTAGGTTGGCACCACTAGAGTGGCCCAGGCAAACAAAGCCCAAGCAGGCGGCCGATTCCCCTGTGCCCTTTGTTGTGAGGCTGCAAGGTGGCTCAGCTTAGACAAACCCCAGCAGCAGCAGCAAGAGGCAGAAGGGGTGCAGGGGTTCTGAGCAGTGCTGGGGGCGGGGGCGTCCTGGCACATGCTAAGGGCCCGATCCTCAGCTGGGGTAATTCAGCCTCATGCTGTGGATGATAGTGGAACTTCACTGACTTACCCCCGCTGAGGATCTGGGCCTGTGTGCAAATATGCGACAAAAGTACCATGGTGATTTCCTCTTTGCTCAGGTGGGCCATTCACTTCCATAAATCTTGGGGGCAAAGCTGCCCCAGGCAGGAAGGGTTTGCATTTCACTTGCCCTTTGGGAAGGGTTGGATTGACAGTCCTGTGGAGTAGGGGCCTCCATTTTCCCCATAGAGCAGTACAGCCCAGAGGACGGAAGGGCCAGCTACCTGCCCCTCCCCCAGACCCTTGTGGAGCACCTGAGCATTCCTTGGAGGGCTCCCAGCCAAGGAACCAGGAAGGGGCCATAGTCCTAAAGGGTCATGTGGGAACTGTATCAAGAAACACTGTGGTCAGTTTGTGCGGTAATCCCAGGGCAGACTTTACCTTTCAGCTCGTGGGGACTGATGCACGTAGATCCCTGCTGCATTGGGCTTTGGCTTTGACAAGTAGCCTGGGTAACACAAACCACGTTAGGTTACAGCTGCAGATCAAGCCCTCCGTTACCCCAGTGTAACCCGCTTCCGTGGGAGCCTCAGCAAGGGCAGAATTGAGCCTTAACTGAATACTGGGAAAGTGAGACCTTAGGACCCGGGGCAGCTTAAACACTGGCTGATTGGCTGGGTGTGGCCAGCCAGTTCTGCGAGGACCGGGGCTCATCTGGCCTCTTCCAGCAGGGTCAGGTTAGAACTACTGTCTGGAGCAAGGAACTGCCCCTGCCACAAGTCCCAGTGACTCCCCCAGTGAGCAGCAGAGAGGTGCCGCACACAGACGCTGGGGTAGTTTACTTGTGTGCCAATGTCACGTCGGGCTCTAGGAGCTCACAGGTATGGGCTAGGAGTCATAAGGCTTCAGAAGGGGCAGCTCTGAATAACCCCAGAGGGGCTAACAGGAAGGGTTTCATGCTCGAGCCCACTGGGGAGATGGCACTTTGCTAGCACCGTCCATCTGAAAAAGCTCATGTACACCTAGTGCTGTCAGTCAGCATTGCCGTTATCCCTGCCTTACCTAGCACATGGAGAGGGGAAGTGACTTGCCACAGCAAGTCCATGGCAGAGCTGGTTCTGAACCCCAGATCTCCTGACTTATATCTTTGTTCTTTAATCCAAGACCATCCTTCCTTCTGCTAGCTGGTCCCCTTAGAAAAAGCTACAAGGACTTACAGACTCTTCGGATTCCTAGAGGCCAAGCAGTTGGTGAAGAAGCCACTTGACCTATGAAATTGCTGCAGGTCTTTCTAGAGCTGCAGCATCGTAATAGCTGGACTCTCCAGCAACAGTAATTAATGTAGCTGGTTTTGTGGTTAAGGCACTGGGCTGGGACCAGCAGATCCAGCCCAATTTGTCGCTCTGTCACAGGCCCTGGGTAAGTCACTCGGGCCCAGATCCTCTAAGGTATTTAGGCTCCTGACGTCCATCAATTTCAGTAGCCATTAGGAGTCCCTCTCTGAGTGTCAGCTTACAGGAGATAATCTTCCCATTCTCCCACTCCTCAGCTGTTGTGTACATAGAATCATAGAATCATAGAATATCACGGTTGGAAGGGACCTCAGGAGATCATCTAGTCCAACCCCGCTGTTGACACTACGTCTGTGCAGCATCCAGCACAATGGGGCCGCAAACTCCATCAGGCCCTCTAGGTGCTAGTGTAATGCAAATGATGCATCTTCCTCACACCCCTGCAATGCAGGACAGTGCATCTCCATTGTACAGGCGGGAAACTGAGGCACAGGGAGACTGAATGACTTGCCCAGGGTCACAGAGCCATGTGGCAGGGATGGAAGCCAACTCCCCCAGAACACACATACTGCTCAGAGAGACTCCCATCACTCCTACCTGTTTCCATATGGCTGTTCTCATTGAGTGCATAGCGTGTGCCCAGCTCCTGCACAGAGAAACACATGGTTCAAGTGAAAATGCCTTGCAATCCGCTGTCAGCTTCGTCCCAAGAGAGGCCTGGCAAGACTTCCTGATCATTGCCATCTCGCCACCTATGGATGTTGCAGAGATCAGTGGGTCCGAGTGAAGGCAAAATACAAGGTGGCACCCAGGACATGGGCAAAGCAGCTCTGATCCCATTCAGTAGAGGGCAGTGGTGCACCCCAGCCAGTTGCTTGTACAATATCCGATAACAGGTGGGACTGAAACACTTGCGGGGGCCTTAGACTGAAAGCCTTGCACTGCCCCATCAGTGGAAAGAATGATCAAGTCTTTAGGAAAGATACTGAGGATGGGGGTCCCTATAAACTCAGTAGTGGGGGTTTCACAGGTCAGATGGGGCCCATTATGACAATCTAGTCTTACACCGGGGAAAGGCCCGCACCCAGTGATTTCTGCATCAAGCCCAGCCCTTCTGTTGGAGCTATAGCACAACATATAGAAAGACATCCAGCTGGGATTTAAGGCCCTCGAGTGATGGGGAACCCACCACGTCACTAGGGTAGGTTGCACCAACAGTTAGCCTCATCATTTACAAAATGTACACCTTATGTCTAGATGGCATTTGTCTAGCTTCAGCTGCCAACCACGGGGTCTCATTCTACTAGATTAGAGCCCTCTGCTATCAGAAACCTCTTCCCCAGGAAGGCTTTGCAGGGTTTTGTACAGTTAACTAGACCTATTGGTCAGAGAAATCTGGTCATCAATTGAAATCCCCTTTTTTCTTTTAAGTCTAATAAAAATACGTCTGGTCTAGTCTCAGTCTGGTTGCTAGGACACTGGTGTCCACATTTCCAAAGCAACATCACCACTGGCACAAATCGGCCACCTCACTGCCAGTCTCAGCAGAGAGGCGGCCCATTGAATGGGCCATGGAGACAACACTGTCCTCACCTCGGTGGGGCAGGGTCCCTCCGGCACAACTTGCCCTGCTAACGCCTGAGCTGTAGGCCAGCAGCGCTCACTCGCTGGGGCTGTCAAGCTCGCACTGAAGAGGGGAAGAACCGCAGTTGCTGGGATTATAAGACACTAAGTCTATGTGGCTGATTACAGAGCATGGGTGTATGGTGAGGGAGGGAGCGGCCACAAAGATTCTGCAGTCCGTACAAGCAGTGAGAGGCGTCACCTCTGAAACAGCAGTGAGTGGACCTGCCAAAGTAGGGCAATTGCATAATGACTGGTGTATTAGCCATGCAGATGGTGCACATCTCACTGCTGTGGCTATGGTGAACATGCAGGAGCGGGTGACGCTCAGCCATAGTCTGCTCTGCAGCAATCTCTACACCCAAGGAGGGACCAGATCAAGTTCCAGCAGAGCAACTCCACTGGCTCCAGCGGAGTTATTCTGGGTTTACATGGGCGTGACAGAGAAGAATCTGGCCCACTCTGTATACTGGTGTCCGCCCAAGGCCCATGAGTAAGAGCCATCTCTCTCCAGCAGCTGTTCTCCAGCAGGAAATCATCCCCGGTGACCAGCCAGGAGAAGAATTGCTTTGCTCTGATTGACACGGGTAAAACCAAAGTGGCTCCATTGCAGACTATGGAGTTACTCTGAATTTACACAGAGAGGTGTGAGAGAAGATTTTGGCCCCGTCGAAGCTGTCTGGCAATCAGGTCGTCTTCGAAGACCAGCAGCACGCTGAAGGCCCCTGCGCTCTTTTTCTGGTGTGTTCTGGTGCAGCGGCTCAGCATGCAAGGCTGCAACTGCCACGTACTGCAGTTTTCACATATTCAGAAATCTGTCCTCACCTTGTCCTGTATCTTTGAAAAAGCGGAATCATGCTTTTTCCACGCTGCCCTGCTTTCCCAGGGCCTTACTGATCCTTTCAGACTATTCATTTTGAGGCCTCTGGTCTTCATCAAGAATCTGTCTCTGTAAAATTCTCCCTGCTTTGCCACAGCAGATGCTCAACTGTTTCCTTTACCTTTGCACAACCCAGGTTCACACAACCCAACTTTGGTCATTTAGTTCTACTCAATGTGCACATTCTGCTCAGTGAGCGGTTCGCACTCTCAGGGTAGTTACTGTGCTGTCATAGCTGTGAAGGATAACGGCATCCTCAAAGTTCGGGCATATTTCATAGACCCTCCATCCTTTCCTCTTTGTGCCATAGTTCTTTCCGTTCCGTCGTGAGTTCTCCCTTAACCACACTTTTGCATTCGTGTTGAGGCAGAGCTTGTCTACACGTACAGCACTGCAGGCTTAGGGGGAGACACGACCGCACCGACGAGGAGATTCTCCCATTGGTGCAAGTACTCCCCTTCCTCAAGAGGCAGTAGCTATATTGACAGGAGAAGCCCTCCCATCAGGGGGGCCAGAACTGGGAAGGGGGGCATGGCCTCCCCCACTTTTAAAAGTGGGAGGGCCATGCCCACCCACTTTTTAACAGGGTGTAGTTTGGGGGTCAAGGGGCCATTGTCCCGCCCAAACTGCAAGCCTGGTGCAGGTGCAGCCCCTGCCGGTGACGCCAACCTCTTCCTCATGGGAGGGCTAAGGTAGCCCTTAGTCGCCCCCACCATGTGGTCCGGTCCCTCTCAGAGCCGCTCCCCACCCCCCAAGGCCCTGCCCCTAGCCAGGCTAGAAGCTGCAATCAGGCCATGGTAAGAGCTGCCCAGGGAGCCTGGGGTGCTGTCAGGAGCCCTGGACTTTCCACCTGCCCATGGCGGTGTGATCCAGGGACACGGGCACCCTGGCCCCAGGGCAGGTGGAAGGTTCAGGGTTCCCTACAGCGGCCCGGGCTCCCTGGGCAGCTCCTACCACTGCCTGGCTCTGGCTTCCAGCCTGGCCAGGGGCCGGGGCCTCCAGGGGAAGAGGCAAAGCAGTGGCAGGGCCGCTGAGAGGGACCAGGCCTCATACCTCCCCCCCCCCACACACACACACATCTCTACTGAGGTTCCGGCGCTCCTGCCTCCCGTCGACATAGCACCGTCTGCAGCAGCAGTGTGGTTGGTAGAACGGCATCGCTCAGAGGTGCGGATTTGTCCAAGTGACGTAGTTACACTGAGACAAGTCTGTAGCGTAGACCAAGCCTCAGGGGACTCTCTAGATCAATCTCCTCATTTTCTAAAGTTATTTTTTGCTGCTTTATCGCCCATTTCATTGCCTGGCATCCCAACGCCTGCGGCAGCCCGTGCTACTCCTACACGTACACCTCGACACTACCAGCCCCAATGCTCCCCCCGAGCCTCGTCACGATGCACAGCAGGAATGAGGGGTGTGGCCGAGAAGGGGTTAAGGGTGAGCGGCTGGAGGTGGGCTCACACTGAAGGAGGAGAAGAGACCTCCCCGACCCATGCCTGAGCTTCAGAACAGCTCCACTCACCTGGCTTTAGTGCCCCTTCATTAGCCCTTCACCACTCACTCAGTTTCCTCCTTCCTGTGCATCTATCCCAGCATCAGAGGTATCAGCTAAATTGTCAGCTCCATAGAACACCCCCAATGCCCTCTGCTGACTCTGAGGGATAACCGGTATCTTGACAAGACCTGCCTCTCACCCCATACCCAGTCTGATAGGGTCAGCTGGGCACTCTGTTCCTAGCCCTGAACTCTCAGCACTGGTAGCTGGGCTCTCTCTCTTGACCCTAGTGGTCTGAGTCCGATTACCACACTACTTGGAGTGCTGCTTGCATTGAGCTTTTGATCCATGGTTATTTCTATTTGATTTCCATCACTCGCTGGTCAATAGCACATTTCTGGTGGCAGCCATAACCATTTTATTCGCGGCCACACCCTGTGAGCTGGTCAGAACAACAATAATTTTGCACTTGTTTAATGCCTTCTATCTGAGGATCTCAAAGCCCCGTACATACACATGATGGGGTGTATAAGCCACACACAGGTAGACAAAGGGTTAACAGGAGCTGGTGGGCCCAGTTAGCTCTCCCATTTCCACCTGGGGAGAGGGTGTTTGGCATAATTCATACTCAGACCCAGCTGATTCCCTAAGGGAAGGAGCTCATAGAATCATAGAATATCAGGGTTGGAAGGGACCCCAGAAGGTCATCTAGTCCAACCCCCTGCTCAAAGCAGGACCAAGTCCCAGTTAAATCATCCTAGCCAGGGCTTTGTCAAGCCTGACCTTAAAAACCTCTAAGGAAGGAGATTCTACCACCCCTAGGTAACGCATTCCAGTGTTTCACCACCCTCTTAGTGAAAAAGTTTTTCCTAATATCCAATCTAAACCTCCCCATTGCAACTTGAGACCATTACTCCTCGTTCTGTCATCTGCTACCATTGAGAACAGTCTAGAGCCATCCTCTTTGAAACCCCCTTTCAGGTAGTTGAAAGCAGCTATCAAATCCCCCCTCATTCTTCTCTTCTGCAGACTAAACAATCCCAGCTCCCTCAGCCTCTCCTCATAAGTCATGTGCTCTAGACCCCTAATCATTTTTGTTGCCCTTCGCTGTACTCTTTCCAATTTATCCACATCCTTCTTGTAGTGTGGGGCCCAAAACTGGACACAGTACTCCAGATGAGGCCTCACCAGTGTCGAATAGAGGGGAACGATCACGTCCCTCGATCTGCTCGCTATGCCCCTACTTATACATCCCAAAATGCCATTGGCCTTCTTGGCAACAAGGGCACACTGCTGACTCATATCCAGCTTCTCGTCCACTGTCACCCCTAGGTCCTTTTCCGCAGAACTGCTGCCGAGCCATTCGTCCCTAGTCTGTAGCGGTGCATTGGATTCTTCCATCCTAAGTGCAGGACCCTGCACTTATCCTTATTGAACCTCATTAGATTTCTTTTGGCCCAATCTTCCAATTTGTCTAGGTCCTTCTGTATCCTATCCCTCCCCTCCAGCGTATCTACCACTCCTCCCAGTTTAGTATCATCCGCAAATTTGCTGAGAGTGCAATCCACACCATCCTCCAGATAGGGGAAGAAGAGAGCCAGAAGGGGGAGACATGGGAGTGAGAAACCCAGCAGGAAAGCATTCTGGGGTTCCTCTGCCTGTGAAAGGAGCCAGGGGAAGCTACAGTGGAGCCCTGTGGTGGGCCCTGAAATAGGGGAAAGGCGCCAAGGAGGTAGCCATGTACATCAGTGTATGTGACTGGGCTGAGTAACTAAGAACCTGATCACCACAGGGTCTGAATGGCCATCAGATGGAGAAGGGGAAGGTCCTGTGGCTGTTCATGGCATTGCAAGGAGACGTGCTGGCTGGTGAGTCACTATTCTGCAATAAATGAATTAACCCCCACCCACTCGCTGGAAGGGTCTAGCAAGCCCATTTTGAAAACAGGGAAACTGAGGCACACAGCGATGAAGTGACTCTCTCAAGGGCACATAGCACATCTGAGAGAGTCAGAAACAGAACTCATGCCTCAGTCCCTGTGATGAATCTTACACTTCCTGCACTTTAACCATGCTCCTTCTGAATGCAGTTTATTGGCTCTGTGTTTGTAAATTACACCTAGTTGTCACAGCTGTAGGCCAAGCTCCAAAGTGCTCACCCAGCATTTGCTCCCAAGGCAGTTTGCCTGAGCAAGGACCTCAGCACATGGCCCATATACACAATAGGATCCTACACCACGTTTGACCATCTGAGCCGCCCTCTCGTCCCTCAAGCACCGCTGACCTGATATGTGCTAGATGCCACCTTGCTCTGCTTCTGCCTATCCTCGATTTTCTGCCGCAGTGGGAGCAGAACTAGCTCCACCATGCCGGGCGTGCACTGTACGATCTTCCGGATCATGTCTTCCGGGATGGAGAAATTCAGCTTGTTCAGCACCTTCCTGCAAGGGTACAAACCGCCCCACGGTAGGGGAAATGGTCAAACCACAGTACGGGCACCCACTCTGTAGAACTGGCTTGAGTTCCTATAATAGTCTCATGTGGAAGTATCTCTCCTGGACTAAGGGGCCTGATCCTCGGCTGGGATATGTGGGTGTAGCTCCCTCAAAGACAATGTAGCAACACTGATTTACCCCACGGAGATCATGCTCAGCATGCAGGAGAGCATTGCATAATGTCTAGGATCCTCGCTGCTCTCTTATTGTTTCCAGTTGCATCCCTGCCCGAAAGAGGTCTGAACTCAGGAAGGCTGCACACTTGGTGGGGAGTATCAGACGAGTTATGAAGTCCAAGCCACTGTTTGTTCTTTTTTCAAGGGAGTCATCTCAAAAAGCTGCATGGTATTGTCAGTGGGTTATGTCAAAAATTGCAGAGGAAACACAAGGAACTGAATCACTGTTTTCCCCCCCCTATGTACCCGCAGCTCCATGGCCTGACCTCCCCAGCACCATGCTGCCTGATGGGCGCTGGGCGCATGTTTACCTGTTGAGATGGCCCCAGTTGGAGAGTTTCTGTTGCGTTGAATTAGCTGGGACATAATTGTGCATTTCCACCATTTTGGGAAAGTAAAATTTCACCACTTCTGCCACTAGAACTGCATAGGAAAGAAGAAGAGGAATCAGTGACAATGCAGTGCTCGGAGAGGTCAGATGAGCATCATGCCATGATCTGCATAATGAAAACAATGAGATGCCTTTTATTTATATTTATATATATGGATGCTCAGGAAAGATACTATATAAACCACAGCCAGACTAGTTATTGTCTGTCAGAGATTCCAGATCTAAGATGATCAATTCACAAGTGAAAAAGAAGGGTTCCTTACCTCATAGCAACTGTGATTCTATTTCAAGTACTTGTCCAAGTGGATCCCACTCTGGAGCAGATGAGCTCCATGCAGGAAGTGCATGCCATGGTAGATTAGCCACTGGGCCAACGGGGCTGTGCCCAAGGGCACCAGACTATTGGGGGCACTAGAAAAAAAAAGTCTGCCGCCAGACGGTGGAAGCCCGGAGCCACGGCAGAAGCACTAGGTGGACGGGTGGGGTGTGGCGCTCCCCAGCAGAAGCCCGGAGCAGCGGGGGAAGCACCAGAGCCCAGACCCCAGCTGCAGTCCCGGGACTGGAGGCGTTCTCACTCCCCGCTGCAGCCCCAGGGCTGTCGTGGGTAGGGACAGAGCTTTCCAGTCGGGGGCGGGGGGCAAACAGGTTGCGGGCTGCAGGGGGGGAGCAGAATGGGGCAGTACTGTGGGTGGGAAGAGGCAGAATGGGGTGGGGCCATGAGCAGGGCTGCAAGTGGAAGGGGAAGAATGGGAGCAGGACTGTAAGTGGAAGGGGCGGGGAGGGGCCACTCACTTGCTCTGGCCCAAGAAACCTTAATCCACCTCTGAGTGCATGCATGGGACTCATGCACTTCAGATGCAAGAGCCACTTGGACAAATACACCAAAGAAGAATTCATCTCTTCTAACCAAAAACCCTGCAAACTTGCCCTGGGATCAGAAAGGTATCCAGGTTATTTCACTTTCATGCACAATCCACAGCAGTAAACAGCATTACCAACCCCACACAGTCAAAAATCATAATCCAGACCCAGGAAAAAATTGTAAGATTGGCTTTTAAAAAAAAAAAAAAAAATCAAGATTTTAAAAATAAATGTTGGCTCTATTTGCCTTGGGGTTTTTTGGTAGCCTTTAGAACTCATGTTTTCAAGCTTTTTTCTGTAACCAAGAGAGCTAGAGACCTACTTTCCTATTTTTGAAATGAAAGCTGAAGTTCTCACATAGTCAGCTGACTTCAGCAGCTGAGGCTTTAAGGAAAGCCTGAACTATGAGAGAGTTGTGATAAGTGCTCAAAAGTTGGCAACACCACCTGGTTCTGCTGGCCAAAATTTACCTTTAGTAACACCTGTGCACCTAGGGTGACCAGATGTCCTGATTTTATTAGGGACAGTCCTGATTTTTGGGTCTTTTTCTTATATAAGCTCTTATTACCCCCCCCCTCCTGATTTTTCACACTTGCTGTCTGGTCCTATGTGCAGCCTCTTCTTTAGGCGTTGTGGGCAGCTGGCATAAATTGAGACTGCTCTTATATCAAGGATTTGGCCAGATGGCTCCAGGATTGGGGGGCATAGAGGAGACTTAAATCTACCTTTGTAAATAATCCTAGTTTCTGTGTCCAAACTGCACACAGCACAACTCGGGAATTTGTCCGCAGTCGCTCACCTCTTTCTTATTAACCCTATAAGAATCTTATTTTAAATTTAGTTTTCCTCTCTGTGAATATTGCTTGATTTTTAAAAACAAACAAAACAAAAAACACAAAAACTTTTTTAACCAGAGGGTGAAATGGACATACTCCCCCCACATTCCCCACAACCCCAATCTGCAAATGGTAAAGGAGGCCCTGTCTGTGGAGTTCAGAGCTGGATTCAAACTCTCCCAAAGTTCATTGCATCCCAAGGATGGACGTGGCCAGTTATAGAAAGAGGGGTCAGCGGTAAAGATCAGAATTGTGTCTAGACCCCCAGAGCACTGGCTATTTGGAATCAGGATCCCAGGTTAGTCCCATTACAGAAAGAGAACTCAAACAGCAGAGTCTGGCTCCAGGTCTGGACTCCACCAGAGCTCAGGGTATTTCGATCCAGGATCCCAGGTCAGTCCTGCATTCAGAGCTCAAGCCATCCAGTATAGGTCTGGGCTCTCCTTGAGCTCAGGGAATTTGGATCTGGGATCCCAGGTCGGTCCCATTGCATACAGGGCTCAAGCCATCCAGTCTGGATCCGGGTCTGGGCTCTCCCTGAGCTCAGGGTATTTGATCGGGATCCATTCCTGGGTCACTCGTAGGCCTCAAGCTGTGAAGTCTGGACCCCGGCCAGACTGCGGCCAGCTCCAGGAGCTTGGGATCTAGCTCCCCAACCTCCATCGCTGAAGTCCCGGGTGATGTTCTTGGGTCGGGACAGGGGGATGGCATCCACCCAGCTGTAGAGCTCCTGCAGGCTCTCCTCGTCCAGCTCCCGTTCGCCATCGGCTCGGCCGCCAGCTGGGCCCAGGCCAGGCCTCTCCACCCCCACGCCTGCGGGGCACGGCCAAGCTCGCCCCTGGCTCTGCCTGCCCACAGGGCTGGAGGCAGCCATAGTGTTTTCATAGAACCATGGCAACGGCCAGCTAGACGGGGACACTCAAGGGATTCTGGGAGTTGTAGTCCTCTGCCTCCTGAAGAGGCTGGGGGCAACCGTTGCCAGGCAACGAGCTCGCCTAGCAACACAGCTAGGGCCCAGCTCGCAAGCTGCCCTGAAAGGATGCAGCTGATTCCAGTGCCCGGGTCTGGGGGATTAATTAATATATGAATTGCACCTCGGCAGCACCGCCAATCGCTACCGCCAGCCGCCCACGATCAGGGGTTCTGCTCGGGGCCCCAGCGCCAGCGTGACCGAGAATTGCCACGGTCGTTGAAAAACAGGCTGGGCTGGGGTGCGCAACGGGCCAGGGCCTAGCAGCTCAGGGCGTGGAAACACCCAGGGACAACGCTGCGATCCACAAAGGGCCAGGCTCGCCTTGTCCCTCTGGGCCGGCGGCTGTTCCACTGTGATAAACACACAGCGTCGCTGGGCGGGGTGGGGGAGATGCTGCAGCCTCACAACCCTGGTCCCGGTCCTGGTCCCCCGCCCCAGTCGCTCTTTCACTGGTGATCCACCAGGGAACAGCTTCACCAGGAGAGACTGCGAGATTCCCTGCATCAGAATAGCTCAGTGGTTGGGGCACTGAGCTGAGAGTGGGGGACCCCTGTTCAAATCCTTTCTCCCCGGCTGGCAGAGAGAAGGGAAATTGAACCTGGGTCTCCTGCATCCCAGGTGACTGCTCTAACCACTGAGCTAAACAGTACAAGGTGGGCACTGCCCCCATCTCCTCCTCTGGCTGGGTGGGATTGGATGCCACTGAGCACGGATCAGGTCTGCGTGTGACCGACCTGGGCACCCGAATGCCTGTCTTTCTCCGATTCAGAGGTCGCTCTGGGGCCCGGGGGAGATAGGGGGCCCACCCAGTGCCTGGTAGGAGGCAGCAGCGTGCATGCCTGAAGTCAGAAACAGGTGGGGGGGAACTCCAAAAACCTAGACACCAAGTGAAATTAGGCACCCACAGGTTTTGGGAAGAGAGTTTTGTGGATCACAGGGGAGCCAAAACTGGGACTTGGGTGCCTCAGGCCAGGGTTTAGGTGCCTAAGTACCTTTGTGGATCCCACCCGCGTCTCTAGCCCTGTGGGTTGTGGACAAAAGCTTTACAATGCGAGCCCTAAAGTCTCGGAACAAAAGGCAAATAAAAGGCCTGTCATGGTGGGACTCACCCTGTACCGCCTCCTGCTGGTTGTCCAGGGACTTAGCTCTTTTCAGCCAGGAGCACCCTCTGCCAATCGCTGTCTCGTTTGCCGCTGGCCCCGTGCCCCTTCCGGCCCCCGGTGCGCTTCTAGATTAGGGTCTTCCCCCTGGCAGTACCACCTTAGTCTGGGTCTCCCTCCCCAGGAGACCCCCTAGCCCTTATCCCTCCCTTGCCTCAGTGGCTACTGTCAGTCATCATCTAGCCCCCGTCCCCTGGGGCAGACTGCCGTCTGCACCACTCATCACCGGCAAGGGGGCGGTTGAACCAGCTGCCTCTGTCTAGGTCTGGGCTGCTCCTCTGCAGCCTTAGTTCCCTTTCGTGGGCCTTTACCTCAGCTAGGCTGGAGCTCCCCAGCTCCCTCTGCCCTTCCCCAGCACTGCCCTGCCCTAGGTACCCTCCTCAGCTTCCCTGGCACCCATGTCCTCTTCTCCTTTGTAGCTAGAGAGAGTGTCTCTCTCCTTCTGGCCCACTGCCCTCTATAAGGGCCAGCTGGGCCCTAATTACACAGGCTACAGCTGTGGCTGTATTCCCCAACAGCCCAGCCCTTTCCCTCTCAGCCCTCCCAGGGCAGTTTTAAGCCCTTCAAGGAATGGTGGGGGACCACCCCGCCACAAGGCCCAACATGTATTATTTTTAATATCTCATGATTTTTGAGCACTTAGGGTTAGCAATACTGCAGCTCTACTCTCTAGCTGATCAGGGCCCCCTTGTGCTGGGCACTGAGCATACACCTAGTGAGAGACAGCCCCTGTCCTGAAGAATTTACAATCTAACTGATTATTATTTCTAGCTACAAAGTGCTATCACCATCCCTGATTGCAAAGCCCATAGTTACCAGGCTCTGATGTATGTGGTTGACCCTCTGAAGTGCTGTCAGGTTGGCTGCTAAGAGTGTGTGAAGAAACAGAATCAAAACCAGGAGGTTTTAAATAAATAGTAAAGTGTTTGGTTAACTGGTCATTCCCTTTCCCGCTCTGATCTTCCCCTCTGCTGTTCTGGCTGAGAATGGGAGCAAGGTAGCTGATGTAAATGATTCTCTTACTATTTCTGGGGTCAGGCAGAAGCAGGAAATACCTGAAATCCTACAGAGACTGGATTACAGCCTTTTTAACCTGCTGGTCATCTGCCTGCTGCCTCAATTTCCCTCTTAGGCTCCCCATAGATGCCTGCGGACTCTGTTTGCTACTGCAATATATGTAATAATAAAGGTAGTTTGTGCCCCCAAATGAGGTTTGTCTCTGTAAAGTTATAATCCATCTTTACTTGTTACAATCCAGATGTAAAGTTAACTGGGTTTTGCTATTTAAAAAGGGGCTTTTTCTCAAAGCCCAGTATGAATAGAAATGCTGCCCTTTCTCTCAAAGTCCATGAGAATAAGTGTTTTGTTTGGATTGACACATTCCTCCTAAAGTGTTTGCAACCCAAAGAGCTATTTATAGCTATTTCTATGCTAGTTATCACTGCCATATCTGAATTCCTCGCAAATATTAATGCATTTATTTTCACACCACCACCGTGAAGTAGAACTAGCATTATCTCCATTTTACAGAAGCTCACGCTCAGAAAGATCAAGTGATCTTTCCCAGGGCCACCTAAGGAGTACATGGCAAAGCCAGAGATAACAGTTTTTCTGGTTCCCAGTTTTGTTTCTGAACTATCAGATTAACCTTGGGCTGATCCAGGAACAGTGAAGCTGATCCAAAACTGACAAGAAACAACAGTGAAACTAACTGGAGTTTCTCTTCATCCCCCCAATCTGAGAGGATTTTACAAGAAACAAACAGCACAAAAGTAGGTGCTGTTATTCATTTCTTTAATGCTTTTAATTTAAGTGCCAATTTTGCAGAGCACAAATTCCAGAAGTAGTCACACAGTCCTTGCAGTTTATAACCTAAATGATGCTTAAAGGCATATTTGATTGTTTAAAAATACAATTTTATTTTAGTAAAATAAATAACAACACAGGTAAGGCCATTTAGTTTATAAAATGCCAATTTTAGCCTGAAAATTCACCTCAAAGTAGGGTTGCCAACCATCCTGGTTTCGCCGGGAGTCTCCCGGAATCAAGCCCTATCTCCTGGAGGCTACTGAAGCCAAACCAGTAGATTTTAGGCTGCTAAAAGTCCAGCAGCTCAGCGAAGTTAAGATAGGCTCCCTGCTTGCCCTGGCCCCACACTGTTCCCGGAAGTGCCACCCGGCCAGAGGCCACACCCCTCACCCACTCCCACAACCCAAACCCCTGCCCCAACCCTGGGCCCCCTCCTTCACCCAAACCCCTGCCCCAGCCCAGACCCCCCACACTCAAACTCCCTCCCAGAGCCTGCAACCCTCACCCCCTCCTGCCTGCACCCAATCCCCTGCCCCAGCCCTGAGCCCCCTCCTGCACCCAAACTCCTCCCAGTGCCTGCACCCCAACCCCTCCTGCCTGCACCCCAATCCCCTGCCGCAGCCCTGAGCCCCCTCCAGCACCCAAACTCTCTCACAGAGCTGCACTCTGCACCACCTCCTGCAGCCCTGCCCCAAGCTCAGCCCAGAGCTCCCTCCCACACTCCAAACCCCTCAACCATAGGCGCCAACTTCTACTGGCACCGCTAGATGCTCGACCCCCATCTGCTCCCGGCTCCACCCCATTCCAACCCCTTCTCCAATGTCCCCGCCCCAACTCCGTCCCCTACCTGGCCCTATTGGACTCCTTCCCCAAATCCCCACCCCGGCCCCGCCTCTTCCCCGCCTCCACCCCTGAGTGCACCACGTTCCCACTCCTCCCCCCGGAGCTTGGTACAGCTGTTTGGCGGTGGCAAGCGCTGGCAGGTAGGCAGAGAAGCAGGGACGCGGCGTTCTCAAGGGCGGAGGAGCAGATGAGGTGGGGGTGGGGCGGGGAGCTTGGCTGCTGGGGGTGCAGAGCACCCAATTTTTCCCTGTGAGTGCTCCAGCCCCGGAGCACCCACGGAGTCGGCACCTATGCCCTCAGCCCCAGCCCTGAGTCCACACCCCAGCCCCCTGCCGATGAAAGTGAATAAGGGTGGGGGAGAGCGAGCGACGGGGGGGGGGGGGGGATGGAGTGAGTGGGGCGGGGCCTCGGAGAAGGGGCGGGATCTCAAGAAAGGGGCAGGGCATGGGTGTTTGGGTTTGTGTGATTAGACATTTAGCAACCCTAACTCAAAGCCCCAATGCTCCAGTCACTTATGTGCTTAATTTTACTTACACAAGGAACCCCAATGACTCACATGAGTAAAGTTAATCCCTAAGTCTTTGCAGAATCAGGGCTTGTATATGCAAAACACAGGACAGCAGGCTGGTACTAACGTACTTTCCCAGAGAACCCTGCTGCTACCTTGCTATTAAATAAAGTATCTGGAAATCTTTCTGAGCACCACTAGAGGGTAATACAAGATCCCCCAATTTCCTCCCCCAGGGAAAGGAAGAATTCTGCTGGAATCTGCTGCTGCTTGGTAATACGCAGCCAGGTTTTTGCTTTGCAAAGGACTGAGGCAGAGAAAACCCTGTGAAAACCCTGGCTGGCTTTTGCGGACCTCAGGAAGACGGAAATTTCACACCAAATAGCAAATAACTGATGCCCAGCTGCCACAGCTTGCAAATGGGACAGTCAGGCTGCCCCAGCAGAGAGAGAGAGGCCCTGATCCTGCCTCTGGTGAGCTGACTGCTGTGCCCAGGGCAAGACACATTGACTTCACTAGGCCGGCATGCTACATGTTGCAGGACTGGGGCAGTAGCTGGGATAGATACGTGGAGCGTCATGTGGATATCAAGGTAGCAACGGACTAAACTGCCAGGGGAGCAATGGATAGGAGTGAATCCCCTTAGATTGCTCTGCTCCTTAGGAGCACAGGGAATGGGGTCAGCAGCTGATGTGAATCCTCCCCAGCTCCCTGTCTGTGTGCTGGGGTTTATCTGAGGCTGCAGCCTTTCTGATTTACGGCTGCTTCGTTCCCATCTGCCCCTTGGGCAGCTCAACGCCCTGCAGTATCGTGAGAGGGCAGCAGAGATAGTGACCCCAGCACAAAGGTCAGGCAGGTCTTGTATGTGTCCTGTTTTCACAGGCCAGATCCCCATTGGAGGCGTCACAGAGAATCCCAGCCTGCTCAGACCTAGCGTGAAACCGGCTGCAGGGCTGGGGTCCCCGTGCAGGTTCAAAGCTCAACCTGCATCCAAGGCAGGCCCTCTGCTCCCCACTCCTTTTGGCTGCAGGGCTAGGCGGGAGGAGTCCAGCTCTCAGCCTAATTCCCCCCTCCCGCCAGATTATGGCAGTGGGACCAAACTGGGATGCAGTTCACAGCCTATTTGCACCCCAACCCCAGCAGCGTCTCTAGCTAAGGTATTTACATGCCCCCTTACTCTGGCTAACGTGAGCCTCTTGTTAGCAACACCCTGTCAGGTAGGGCAGGGGTGTTATCCCCACTGTATGCTGGGGTGTACTGACGCTCAGGTCCTGTAAGGCAGGCAGGCACCTAAATACCCTGGAGGAACTGGGCCTGAGTTAATCACCCAGGGTCGCAGAGGAAGCCTGTAGTGGTGCAGAGAATTGAACCCAAGTCGCCCCAGTCCCTGGCTGCCACCCTAACCCCTGGTCCAGCCTCGCTCTGCTTTGCACCCTAAGAATTGTAAGCCAGGCTCTACACTTGTCCCTGGCTCCCGGTCCTGGGCTCAGACCCCTCTTCACACTGCAATGGAAGGTTGTTAGCGTGACCCTTATCAGTGTAGTTAATTCCCTGATCCGCTTTCCATCCCAGTCTTGCTTCCTCCCCTATGTGCTGCCCTGTGCTGCCAGCATCCCACACCCCAGTTAGTAAGTGACACCTCTCCCTTGAGCTGTGAAAAACATTACACATGCGCCCCCAGCCCCGCCCAGAAAACTAAACAACAGGCCTCCATGCCCATCAGTCCTGAATCAGAGTTTGATCCAGCTCCTGTTGGACTAAGTGGAAACCCATTGAATTCAATGGATCAAGCCTCTAACGCTGGCAAGGTGACACTTCATACTAGAGATGCCTTCAGAAGCGTCTGTAAGCCATTTAGGATTTGCATTTCCATCTGGCTTAGTCCGACTCTATAGCATGCTCTGTAGATGCTATTTTTGCTATTGGATTTAGCCCCATCGTAGATTTTATATTGCTATAAGAGCAGGAGATAAAATGTTAACCCACGGATCTGAGCAAGTGTTGAAGACTCCAGAGCACCATTGTGTTCGTGGGGCCTGGCAGAATGTATGCTACCTAGGAACACAGGATGGGAAGGAACCTCCCAGGTCTACGAGTCCAGCCCCCACCATCGCAGGCAACCCCCTCCCGTTCCAAAGCTTATCATGCTCCATCTTCAGACTAGTTAGGTTGTTTGCCTATTGGGTTAGAATCCTTCTTCTCATTCCCAGTCTAAACGTATGCCTGGCCAGTTTATCCTCACTGGTTCTTGGGCCAACATTATCCTTTAGCTTCAGTAGCGCTTCACCCTCTCTGGTGTTTACTCCCCCAGCCCCATGTCTTTATAGATCCCTGCTCACTCTGCCTTTTTGCCAGACTAAACAAACCAAGCTCCTCTAGTCTCCTCTCATAAAATCCACTGTCCATTCCCCTGATCATCCTGCTAGCTCTTCTCTGCTCCTGATCCACTTGAAATAGTTTTATAATACCAAAGGGTGATTATTTGTTAATCTGCTATATCATCTGGAATAAATAAATCATTTTTGGCATGAGTTTAAGTGGCTTTGATCCAGTCAAATTTCACAAACAGCAGGCATGCTGTTAGTGTCTCTACTTCACCATACCTTTGTTCCCCCATTTGGAAAATAAAGGGAGATAATGAATGCTTTGAGACCCACAGATGAAAAGTTCTGTGTATGATCATTCTTGATGTGTGATGGGGTGTTAAAAACTGGGTTAAAATGGTAGACTGTCACTATACATTTCAGAAGGATTTCCTGGTCCAGCTTGTTCCAGGCTAAGGGGCTCTATAGAAAAGTGTGGGATCTGGGCCTAGCAGCAGTCAGTTCTGCAGACAGGCAGGCAGGCAGGCAACGGTAAGGTAGGGCAAGTTGTGCCTCTCTGTTTAGAGAGCAGCCTGATTTTTTTCTCCCTCTGTTTTTGGTTCTGGTGTGTTGTTGTTCTGAATTCTACAGAATAAAGTCCTGTTATGTTGCAACCTTCTAGCGAGAATACTGATGGTTTTAGCTAACTTCTCTGCTTGTGTGTCATAAACATAACACTGTAGGGCCTGGCAATGCAGACTAGGACACAGGAGACCCGAGTTCTAGTCCCAACTCGGCCACTGACCTGCTTGAACAGATCACTCAGTGCCTCAGTTTCCCCATCTGTAAAATAGGCATAATGACATCGCCCTTCCCTTTGTGAAGAGCTTGTGAAGAGCTTGGAGAACTTTGGGCAAAGAGAGTAAGAGTAAAATTTCAAAAGTGATGGAGGAGCCTAGTTTACATTTTCAAAGCAATTCAGCCATGAGACTGCGGCTTCTAGGACCCAGATCCTCATTGGTACGTAGGTGCCTAACTACCTTTGTGGATCTGGGCCCTAAGTATCTACCTCACCTCTGAAAATGAGCCTTTGGCTCCTAGTCACTCAGGCCTGGTCTACACCGAAAACTTAGGCTGACGTAGCTCCAGCACTCAGGAGCGTGCAAAATCCATACAGCGATTTAGCTACGCTGCACTAACACCCAGGAGAGGCAGCTAGGTTGAGGGAAGAATTCTTCTGTCCATCTAGCTACCGTTGGGGGGAAGTGGAATTCCCATCAATCTCTGTAATCTGCATCTACACTGCTGGGTTATAGCTGCATAGCGTGATACCCCAGCAGTGTAGATAAGCCCTCGGATACTTTTGAAAACTTTACCCTAAGGGACGTACCCAAGGTCACACATGGAAAGTCTATCTGAGCTAGGGATTATTGCAGTATAGGCACCAGAGTGCTCCAGGATTCCTTAATCTGGGTCAGGGTTTAGGGATGTTTCAGCTGATGGCAATCAGCCTGTCTCCATTGAAGTCAATGCTGAGAATCTGGCCCCCCAGGTGCAGGGGCACCAGGCAGCACAGCCTGTGTTTGTCCATCTGGGAGCAAGAAAACCACCGCATCTGTCTGTCCTGCAGCCTCAAGAAAGAAAAAGCCCCCTTTTATACTCAGCCCAGCCCAGGCCTGTCTCTCCTCTATCAAGCCAGACGCTATAGTCTCAAAAGAGCTACAATAGAGCAATATTTGTAGCTGGCGAGGACAAGCCTTCCCTGCAGCAAGCGGCTCCTTAGGCTGCAAAGACCCCATGTGGTTTAACGAATTTCAAACACAAGTGTTCCAGTCTACCCTTCAACGTCTGCCTGGCCAGATCCTCCCAGCCATCTGACCCACACTTGCCTTTGTCTCCCAGACAACTCCACACACTCTGCCAAAGCTCTCTCATCCCCAGAGGCACCACGGCGCCAACGGGTAGCAATGCGCCCATCTGCCCTCCTTGAGGAATCACTGTCAGGCAGGAAAAGCAGCTGGGGGGCTGCCCTGAGAATGAACCGGGTGCTCAAGAGAGAGCAGAGACGGCAGGGAAAGAGAGGCTGTTGCTTTATCGCTAGGGAATGAAGATGGCAATTCCTTGCTTTATAAGCAGCACAGAGCACGACAGCACCCATAACAGAAGGCACCTGCATCCACATCTCATAGGCAGCAAACTAACCTCCCATCCTTCTGTTCAAAGTTACTTACAAGGGGAAATCAATTGAAGCTTCTGCCCTATTTTGCTTCCTTAGGATGGCTAAAGGCTAATGGCCTGGAAGGTGTTTTTTTTTTTCCTCCATTTTTTCCTATTTGTTTTTTTACTGTAAAGATATCAGGAATAATAAGCCTTGTCTTCCAGTTTGTGTTGTTAGTGAACTGTTTAGATGACTCAGAAAATATGGCTGAGGACCTTTCTTCACCTTTAATACAAATGATACGAGTGCTTAATTTTTAACAAAGAGAGCTTTTCTCCCAACAGTTTGTTATACATTTGTGTTAGTATGACCCAAGTAAATAGATTCCAGTAAAAACTCCTCCCACGCTCAACTAACCAGACTTCACTTCCTTGTTGTGTCTGAACTCATTAATTTGTTGGTTCTCCAGTCATCCATCCAGGGGTACAGAAAGCGTGATATTCGAATTTAAAAAATGAGCAGAAAGACAGTGTTTCTTTCCTTCCTAGTACATAAGAAGCAAAAAAAGGATACACACCCCACACCCCTGATTTCTCTCCTCCTAAACTCTGTTTTTTGACTTAAACTCTGCACTCCCAACTTCTGCCTCACACAAGAGTTTTACAGAAATGCTAGAATGCTCCCAGTTTCAGAATGGAAAACAGACTAAGGGCTTGTCTACACAGAAAAGTTGCTCTGGTTTAGTTAAATTGGTGCAAATCCCTGTGTGCATGCTCTTATTTGCTTTGTGTAGTTCATTTCTGTCTACTTTAAACCTGTTCCCAATCTATTTAACAAACTGAAGTAACCCGTGTTTAAACAGAAATAGGCATGTCCACACGGCCTTTTGCCCTGGTATAACTAAGTAGGTTTAAAAATCATGCCTTCAGTTAAACAGGCAGCTCTGCCAACAGCAAGCTCTAAAGTGGCTAGTAAGGTTTTAAACCACCCTCTCTGGAAGATGGAGATTAGACCTGCTTCCTGGCTTTGGCAGATGCTGCCAATATCGCCTGTCATAAGGATTCCAAAAGCAATTTGAAGTAGGTCAGTACCATCTTTGTTTTACAGATGGTGAAACTGAGGCAGAGAGAGGGGACGGGACTTATCCATGGCCAAACAGTGAGTCAATGGCAGCATCCCGATTCCTACTCAAAGCACTAAATCTCCTGGAGGACAGGTATGGATGGTGCATACAAGGCAAAGGGAAGGTGGGGCACCTAACACAGCCTAATCTGACCCCAGGAGTCAGGAAGTAACTCTTGGAGGTCTGAGTTTATGAAGCAGCCTTTGTAGGGGACAGGCCCTTTTATTAGGAAGGAAGAAGGGGAAAAACCCCATCATCGCTAGGGCATGCTGCAATGTTACAGCGTGAGATCACAGCAGACACACGGCAAGGGGCTTTTGGTAGCTGAATTAAACCTGAAACCTTAGCTGTGCCCCTGCCAGGGTTACAGGACACATGGATGGAAGTTGGGACTGACTCGGAAAAAACACCCGTCTTCTAAACACGAAGCCGTCCCAGCTTGGGCTGGGACAATGAAGTAGGGTCAGGCTTAGTGAGCACTCAGCAGGTGAACTGCCAAGGAAAAATGAGGTGGTACGGGAACCAGTAAATAAGTAGCACCCTTCCCTCTGTCTGTGCTCCATCATGGTGGTTGGGGATGCTGAGTCAGTGCTCGGTCATGGTGCTAGCTGGTGCTGCGCCACTAATGCTGCAAGTTGTTAGGGGAGCTAGGAACCCGAGATCTGGATTAGAGCTGGGTAAACACTGCAAATAAATTAATCAGGAGAACTGGTTTGAATTTTTAAAACAAACCTGCTTTGCCTCTGTCAGTGTCTTTCACGCTCACTTCCTGCAATTATGCTAGAGATCGAGATGGTTGGTGGGAACAATCCTTTGCCAAGGCAGCAAACTTAAGTCACTGAATGCGGCAGGAACCTCTGGGATCCTACAATCCACTGTGAAAGTTACCCAGAATGCACAGTCTAGAGAAGCAGTGCTTAGTCTTCCGGGATACATACCCAGAGTGAAATGCATTTCTCTCAATGCTGCGCTGCACTGGCTGGACACCATGCTTCCAAATGATGGCGTTTAAATCAGTGCATGCACAGCAGTGTGGGCTCATCCAAATGGTGTCATTACAATAATAGAAACTATCCCATAGATTCATAAATTCCAAGGCTAGATAGGACCATTGTGATCATCTAGTCTGACCCCCTGTGCAACGTAGGCCATAGGACTTCTCCAGAATAATCCCTGGAGTAGATCATTCAGAAGAACATCCAGTCTTGATTTAAAAACTAGTCAGTGATGGAGAATCCACCAGGACCCTTGGGAAATTGTTCTAACGGCTAATTACTCTGCTAAAAATTGACACTTTATTTACAACTTTTGCAGGTAGATTTGGCCTTATGCTCATCCAGTAAGAGAGCAGAAATGATAGCGTGTGAGCTAAGCATCCAATCAAAACAGCTTGAATTCTGCATCCCAAATGCTTGTGGTGAACAAGACAGACCAAGAATCATACATGACAATTATTCCACAAATAATTTCCAGTTGCAATTGCAACTACACTTGCATTGATCCTGATCTATTCATGGACAATTGGCTCACAGAAAAAAGAGGCAAAGGGATTGTGCCTGTCCATCTTGAGTTCTTGACTGTTTGTTGTACTTGAACAGTTTTTGCAAGGATTGGGTGTATCCTGGCTGAATTCCTGATTGGGTATCTACACTCAATCTCCATAAATTCCTCCTGTAGGTACAGCTGGCTGTGGTGTTCAGCAACTTCCTGCCCTAAACTAACTTTTATCATCATTGTGTTGTTGACGGCTGTTAAATGGCACTGAGTTCTGCCTTGGAGATGGTTGCATTTCAGTACTAGCTAAGGTGATCCGTGTGTGTGTGTGTGTGTGTGTGTTAAATGGCACAGATAAAGCTAAGGAAAAACACCCTGAGCTAAGTAAATCCAAGTTAACAACCACTTTGAGCCAGCTGGTGTTTGTCTTCTGACAGCTCTTGGAGGAAGCCCCAAGAGACTGGAGAGACGCCACCATCCATTTAACCTCTAGTCCACTCTTGCTAAGGTTTCAGAGTAGCAGCCGTGTTAGTCTGTATTCGCAAAAAGAAAAGGAGTACTTGTGGCACCTTAGAGACTAACAAATTTATTAGAGCATAACAATCAATGCTAAGGGTAACATCTGCTTCTTGGTGAAACAAGCCTTCCCAGGGGACCTGCACATTCTGCTCCATTCCACATTCTCCGAGGAGGCTGTGGCAATGCTGTGGTGATGGGCACAGTATCAGCATAAATTAGATTAGTGTAGACAGACCCTCATCACAATCAGCCCATAGTCTGGCAGGTGGTGATACTCCAGTGCTCAGTAAACTTTATCTTCCCTTTTCCTGGTTTTTTTTTTTTTTTTTTAAAAACAAACAAACAGGCACTAGAAATTAAAAATGGTTCCCAATTTTCTCATGGGCCTCTTTCAGTCCCTTACTCCCTCTGGGTCTCCGTCGTCCAGCAGCACCAGGATGACAATTGTAATCTCTCTTTCCTCCCCCCTCCCTTTGTCTGTTTAGGCCCCAATCCTGCAATAAGCTGCCCACAGCGGCAGGGATTGTCTGTGCACATCCCCCTGCAGGATTGGTGCAGGGACTGTCTCTCACCCTGACCTTGGCTGGGGCCTCGAGCTTCTGTGCTAATGCAAATACGAATCAGTATAAATCTGACAAGACTTGGGGAGAGTTCCACCATTCCCCTCCAGGATCTGCCATATACAGAATCCTCCTGTTTATCCAAAACTGTTATCCAAACCTCTGCATTCTCCTGCTGTCTTCCTTGTCCCCCAGCATGAGATACCTGCCCTCTGCAGCTTGGAACAGTTCTGGAAGATTGAGAGAAATCTCCTGGCTCACTCTGGTCAGGGTACGGACCGAGATCACACTGCCACCTCCTCCAGCTCTGGCTGAATCCTGAATATCACCTGGGATGTGAGACGAGGGGCTTGCCACTGTAGCTGTGCAGCTGTAGACACATCAGTGTAGACACCACCTATGCCGCGTGGCGGGGGGGGCAGGTATCCTGTCAGGGTAACTAGTCCACCTCCCGGAGAGGCAGTGGCTAATTCTTCCATCAACCTAGTGCTGTCTACACGGGGATTTAGGCTTAACAACGCCACCCGGGGGAAGGGGGGGGGGTTGATTTTTCACACTCTTGACTGATGTAGTTAAACCAACCTAGTTTTTTTGTGTAGGCCAAGCCTGTAATACACACCTCCCTCTATGTGTCCTTTTCTCCCCACAATTATTTCTTCTTTCCCCTTTTGCCTTCTCTCTGGTTTACTCGGCCAGGATTTCACATTTTGCCACACTGCTGTGAGCCTGTGACCAGGAAGAGGCAGCTAAAAGCAATGCCCTGAACAGCCCGATGCTGGTACAAGTTTGCGAGTCTCAGCGTGGCCCATCCGACTGTGCGCTGGGCCCCAATTTCAGCACCGACGCTGCAAGTGATAAGCAGCACTAGAGACAGATGCTTCGTTTTCTCCTTTTGCTGTTCTTTTCTCTTCCCTTTGGCATGTATTTGCCTTGTTTTGTCTCCTTAGGATCAGACTAACAAAAGCAGCAACAATGACAGCTCCAGCCGCTCTCCGCTAACTCCTTCTCTAGTCCCCAAAAGCCCAGTTATCTCATCTTCAATACCCTCTAACACACTGTCAGACAAAGGGCCTTTTCCTTCTAAAACTCTCTCCAGTTAAAGGGCAAGAGAACAAGAGATGCTGTTACGATGGAAGCCTTGCTTAACACTTCCATTGCAAACGCTCTGACTTTGTTTTCTGTATCTTTAATAGAAGTTAAAAAGGATTTTTGCTAATGTGTCTCCCATGGTCTAAGTGGGCTGAGGTCTGTGCATCAAACCCCAAACCTTGTTTAACACTGGACAGTGATGAGGTGATGTTAACACCTCTGATGCCTTCTAAATCAATACCGCACACCCTTTGGGACAGTTGGGCCAGATGGGGAAAGAGCATTTGCTGCTGACAATAGCCCTAAAGAGCATCCTGAATTAAGCATCTGTCATGGCTCCCAGTCTCTGATCTGCTGCAGGAAGCAATTTTCACTGCATTTTCTTTAAACTGGCAGCTGATCATCAATCAGTTGGCTTTTCTCCCCCCTCTGCCTCTTCCCCCCACCCCCATTTATATTAATACCCTGTGCACCCAGCCATCCAACCATGTCATAGCAAGGCCCAATCCCACACAGCCCTTCTAGGCTCTGACCCCCATTTGGCAGGGAACCTTCTGCTTTCAGTTGGGGCAAGAGGATGCTCAGTATCCCAGACCAAGTCAAGATCACCCCTTTATAGCCAAAGGATGCAAGACCAGTGTCACCAGCCCCTATTTACAGGTAGGGAAACTGAGGCACAAAGGATTGCTGTGGCTCACAGAAGGCAGCTCTGCGAGTCAGTGCAGTAGCTGGGGGACAGAACCCAGGAGTCCTGTCTCCATCTTGTGGCATAATGTGCTTCCAGCCACCCCCCAAAATTAAATCCCTGCCCTCTCAAACCGCGAATCATTGTTAAGACTCTTACAGAATAAGATTATTAGTAATGGAGTGAGGAATTCTCTGTTTAATCTAACTGGCTCCAGTCTTTCTATTCCCACCCATCCCTTTCTCTCTGTACATCTGTCCCAAAGTTTTCCAGCAGTCTGACCATCTCACTAGTCCTTTCTGACCCAGGCGATTCAGCATTAGCACTGTGGCATGTCAAAGGTGTGTGTGTGGGGAGGGGGGCACAGGGTTAGCTTCCTCCATGGAGTAAACCCTTTCTGTTAATCCAGACTCCCCAGCAGCATTTCACGACCCAAGGATCTGTGTGGGATTAAGAGATGAAGAACTGGAAAGGAGTGGGAGAAGCAGGGTACAGGGTGGATACCCATTGCCACACACCCACGAAAGAGGCCTTCAGTGCAGAGAAGTGAGGCTAAGGGAAAGGCAGGCTAGTCATGTGGTTAAGCTGGCTAGCACCCAGGAGACCTGGCTTCTACTCTCGGCTCTGCCACAGACACTGTGTGACCTTGAGCACATCACTTACTCTGTTCCTCTGTAAAATGGAGATTGCGATCCTTCCTTTGTCTGTTAGATCAGTGGCTCTTGACTTTTCCTGACCACTGAATCCCTTTCAAGAGGCTGATTTAACTTATGTATCCCAAATTTCACCTCACTTAAAAACAACTTACTTACAAACTCAGACATAAAAGTACCAAAGTGTCACAGTACACTGTTACTGAAAAATTGCTCACTCATTTTTACCATATATTATAAAATAAATCAAGTGGAATATAAATCTTGTACTTGCATGTCAGTGTATAGTATATAGAGCAGTATAAACAAGTCATTGTCTGTATGAAATTTTAGTTTGTACTGACTTTGCTAGTGCTGTTTATGTAGCCTGTTGTAAAACTAGGCAAATCTCTAGAGTTGCTGTCCCCCCTGGAAGACCCCCATGTACTCCCAGGGGTACATGCACACCCTGGTTGAGAACCACTGTGTTAGATGGTGAGATCAGAGGGCAGGGCTGGTTCTCTGGGTGCGCAGCGCTTAGCACGCTGGGCCCTGATCCGACTGGGGCTGCCAATGGAATTCAGCCTGAGGCTACACTGTTCCCCCGACCCCACCAGCTCCTTCCTGGTTAGTGGGGATTGCCCCTTTAGAGAGGAGCTTGCCCCCATGTGGTTTTCCAGCAGGAGGGGGCAATGGGGCCCAGAGGGATTAATGAGCCTGAAGCCAGAAGAAGCCCTGTTTAAGAAGCAGATTCCTCTGCAACTCCCATGTTCCCCCACCCAGAGGAACAGAAGGGCTGCACCTGCCCTCTGACCCCTCCAGGTGCCTTCCTAAAGGAGGGCCAGATTATCACCCAATCTAGCCTGCAAAAGGGCAGCCTAGGGAGAGACGCCATTGTCCTGGGATCTGCTCTGCAAATTGCTCTCCCCCACTGGCTTCGCTGCAGCCGAATAAGAAGCAGGGGACACTGGGGGTTGTGCACGCAGGAATGTGGGGTGCTGGGCAGCGCTGAGACCTGCTGGCGCGTGGGCTCCCATCCTGGAGGGAAAGGGAGCAGCGGGGCTTGGCACACCTTAGGATCAGGCCCTGGAAAGAGGCCACCCTACTTTGCCGGCGGAGCAGAGACGGGCAGCGACAGCTGGACGTGCACAGCTGCCTGCCCGGGGCAGGCGCTGGGAGGCCACTAGCGCTGCTGCCCCCTCGCCCAGGGCGGGTCACAGCCACACATTCGCCCAGGAGCCTACAGCCTAAGCCCAGGGACCTTATGAGCTCGGCAGGGGCTACGTGAGAACTGCCTGGACTCTCCAGCAGCACGTTTGCTGGGCTGCAGGCAGCGTTCCACGCCGAGGCAGAGGGGGTGCTCACCCCAGACACCCACTGCGAGCCGGGGGGTGCGGGCAGCTAGTTGTGCATCCCGCGCTGCGTCTGTCCGTGCGATGCTCCTCCGAGCAGGGTGAGCACTTCCTTGTCGGGGGGGTGTCTCTGCTGCGCTCTGCTTCTGCTCTCAACAAACAGCCTCACCTGCTGAGCTTCTAAACCACGAAGAGGCCTCTGGTTTCCTGAGCTGGCACAGGGTGGTGTCCTCAGGGAGGGCTCCACTCTCCCAAAGGGGACTGACACAGCTGGTGCTGCTTATCGCCACTTCCTCCCCCAGTGACAAGGCTCCCGCTGCCTGGGGGCAGAGCGGGGGGAAAGGGGAGGTCCAGGCCCTACAGGGAAGGCTAATCCACAACTTAGGGTGCTCACTGGGGTGGAAAAAGCAGGGTTAAATTCCCTGCTCTGCCACAGACCCCCTGTTTGAGCTGAGAAGTTCACTTAGTTGCTCCATGCCTCAGTTTCCCCATCTGTGCAATGGGGATAACAGCACTGCCCTGCCTCCCAGGGGTGGTGGTGATTAGCTTAAATACATTAATGATTGTGACAGGCACAGGTATTGAGGTAATAGGGGATAGATAAGTACCTTAGGTACATACACTTGTTTGTCTCCTTGGCAAAGCTCCCTAAATATTCTCTCTCATCTCTGAGCAAATAGGGGGTTTGTAGCAAAGCAATGACTCACCAGCACAGCACCTCCTACTGGTCATCTCAGGAATTAGCTCTCCAGCATATGGAGCGCCTCCTCCTGGCTGGTGTCTCACCTGCTTGGCCCCCCATGTCCTTCCCAGACCCCAGTGCCCTTTACCTTGGGGTGCTGCCTCCTGGTAGTGCCCCCACACTCCAGGTCTCCCCTCCCAGGGGAACCCCCAGCCCTCTATCCCCACCTTACCTCAGTGGTTACTGCTAGTCATCATCTAGCCCCCACTCACTGGGGCAGCTGCAGTCTGTAAACCACTCATCACTTGCAAGGGGGTTTGGACCTGCTGCCTTTCCCTGCAGCCTAGTACCTCTTTGGGACCTTGCACAAGGCCTGCAGCCTGGGGAGCTCCCCGGCTGGAGCTCCCCAGCCTCTGCCTTTCCGCTGTACTTTTCTACCTCTGGTATCCTGCTCCCAGACAGCCAGGTCCTTCTCTGAGCACCTGGCTCACAGCCCTTTTATAGGGCCAGCTGTGGCCTGATTGGGGCATGGCCCCAGCTGTGGCTGCCTTTCCCATCAGCCTAACCTTTTCTCTCAGGAGCTGGGTAACTGCCCCGCTACAGGGTGCTAAGTCCTGCTCTCTGTGGCGTGGCGCCAGACGCCCTACCTCCAGCTCTGCGCTAGACAAAGTGTCCAGACAGACCAGGTGTCAGCATGAACCATTCAGCCTGTTCACAACAGCCCTTGCTGAATCTGTTTGAGAACCCTGGCACTTTTGCCCCATATCCACGTCAGCGCTGTCCTGAACCGCGTCACCTGCAATGCCCTCTGCTCACCTATCCCAGAGATCTCGGCACGGCTCCTGAGAGATTTCAGAAAGCCACACTGGAGCACTACGGAAGAGTCGCGGGTAGACGAGTTTAACCGTTTCTGCTTGTCTGTGTCTGGGGCTTACCCCATTCAGAATAAACCAATTTAGACTGAGCTGGTTCTAATCCTATTGACAGGATCGACGCCAGCTGGCTCTGAGCAGGCTATAAACTGGTAGCTGCTCTTTTGTGGGTGGACGCAACATGTGTTACAAGAAGTGTGAAGAGCTGCCTAAAGACAAAGCCTTGGACCACAATCCTGCCATCCACTCCACATAGGCAGACCCTGTGTATATTCAGAGTCCCACTGGTTTAAATTGAAACAGCTTTTTCACATGATTTAGTTAAACCAGTGCACAACCCTCTGTACATCTTATTTTTGGTTTTAAAAGTGGCTTATTGCAGTGTAGCTTAAACTGGTAAGGAAACAACTTAAGCCAAATCGCCACAAAGCACTTTGAAATCGGCATAGGAATTCCACTCACAAGCCTGCGTGGCTTTCACTCAATTCTTGTCAAAATACTCCTAGAGCTAAATGGTTGCAAGTTTGGGCAGACAATCGCTTAGAGCCCCTAAACAGTTTCACTGTGATGGTTTTGTGGTGTTTTGTTTTGTTTTTGTGTGCACCAGCTCAGTGTTTGGGTTGCAGGAGGCACAGGGGAATGGTTACGTTTATATTAAAAATTTCATCCATTAAACTTATCTTTTTTAAAAAACTCAGGAAATCCTTCTAGTAGTTTTCGGTTTTGTAAAAACTGATTTGAATAAACAAAAACTCCACTTCCACCAGCTCTGAAAGGCCTTTGTTATGCCTTGCACCAACCAGCTGCCTTTCCTGGAAATCAGCCCTTTTACACTGGACTGGGGCTCTGCTGGGAAGCACAGTAAAATGGCAGCTGTTGCAGAGAGAAACCCCCAGTGCCACTGGCAATTGTGGTGAGAAACAGACAGGTGTTCTAAAAGAAAAACTTTTGAAAAATGACTTTTCATAGTGTGTATCGGCACGGCCCTCTGCGGGATGTAATAAGAATGGATCAGCTGTGTTTCATAGATCCTATACTGCTAGTAGCTAATGGAGATTCTCTTTTAGCTCCAGCAGTAATGCAGGATCTGAGTTCTATGTTTGCTCTTTCTAGGAAGTTACAAGGGTGCAGCACCACCATAAACGCCTAGGATCTGTTGCAGTATCTTTTCTTAGGCTTGGTCGACATTTACAACACTTGCTACATGGCTGCATCAGTCAGGGGTGTGCTTCTTTTACCCCACCCCCATCCAACATGGCTAAACCAACAAATCCTGTAGTGTAGACACAGTTATAGCAACAAAAGGTTCTTTTGCGGGTAGAGTTTACTCCATGCAGGGAACTGGTTTAAGATATACTGGCAAAAGAGCTAGTATATCCCTACTATGTCTCTAGTATAGATCTATAAAGGCAAACAGGGTAGACATGGCCTTACTTAGTAACTATCTAACTGCCTACAGTTTTATAACTAGTCCTGCAGCTTTCCTTTAAAAGAGCTTGAATGAGTCAGTTAAAAGGAAAGAGACCTGGCCTCTTGGTTTGCCAGTCACACATTCACCAGACAAAACAGCTCCATTGCATTTGCATCGGCTGAGTCCAGGAGCTCCGCCCGGTCCCGCCATCTGCCACTGTGATATCTGGGCCCACACATGCACACACTCCCCTTCAGCCCATTTCAAAGAAGCCCGAGGCTGCTTGAAATTCTCATCAGGGAGCCAGTGTGCGGGAAAACACCCCCTGCAGTGCAACAACCTTGCCACAGTGCCACAAAACGAGGACACATCAGTGTTCCCTAGGGTGACCAGATGTCCCAATTTTATAGGGACAGTCCCAATTTTGGGGGGCTTTGTCTTATATAGGTGCCTATTATCCCCCACCCTTTGTCCCAATTTTTCACACTTGCTGTCTGGTCACTCTAGTGTCCCCCCACACACACACTCACACTCACACAACAGACTGAAAGCAACAGAGTCTTTCCAAATCTGGGGGCTGTTTCAGTGTGATGTGCCCAGCTCCAGGAACACTGGCAGCTGACACATGGCAGACTTTACTGTGGGGGCGTTGCGGGCCTGTATGGCCCATGAAGCAAACAGCGGGAGATCATTCTCCACAGTCTGACCCAACTAAGATAGAAGGGAGAATTGTGATGCAATCAGAATACAGACAACACACTGGGTCCTGGAGCCTGAAATAATGAGGCCTAACTCCCTGGATCCTCCTTATGGAGTCTCCTCTCAGCTTCCTCCTATGTAAAATGGGAACAATAATACATCCCACTTGTCAATATTATTATTTGTGTCTCAGTTGCACCCACAATGTGCTAGGTGCGGTCCATATCTGAAGGGCCCTGCCAACAAGAGCTTGTAACCTTGAGCTACAGGAGAATCATTATTAGCATTCCGTAGTATAGGGCCTATGACTCACGGTTGAGCAGCTACAGTTCCATCCAGTAGATGGCACTTGGAACACATACGCATCACCCAGCTCACGATTCTGGAGTGACGTGAGTTAGAGGGATTAATTAGTTAATGTCTGTAGAGTGCTTTGAAGGTGGAAGGTACAATGCTCTGTAAATGCTACTTATTCAATATCCTACCAGGAGTGTTTCTGCTGGGTGTGTTCATTGCATGGGCATTGTAAGATAAGTCCAGATAACAGAAGCACAGCATACATGAGAATCTGCTCTCCTAGGGATAGTCCACAATAGAAAATTAGATTGACCCGGCTACATTGCTCAGGGGTGTGGAAAATCCACGTCCCCGAGGGATGTAGTTAAGACAACCTAACCCCCAGTGTAGAAAGCCCTAAAATTCTTCCTTCGACCTAGCTACTGCTCGCAGGGAGGTGGATTAGCTAGGGCAATGGGAGACCCCTCCTGTTTGAATGGGTCGTGTCTACACTGAAGCACTACAATGGCGCTGCGCCATGCGCCATTTCAAGCGAAGACAAGCCCCCATCTGTATGGGAACTGGAAAGTGAAACTGACTACAAACAAAAGTGAAGCTGACCAGCCTAGCTAGCAAAATGCGCACAGCAAACAAATGGCCTCTGTGCTTTTTAAAGATATGGGAATTTTTCCAGTGATGGGAGCTGCATCAATGCGAGATATTCTCTGTAACTAGAGCAGGGACAGCCGTTGGCAAGGAACCATTCGGCACATTCAGTAATTTTTCCCATGTGTGGATCATCCAGTAACAGATTTAAATGTTCACACATGGTGGAAGCAAAATGATTCCAGCCTCCTGGGTCACTTGCAAACAATTTACCAGGACTATTGCTCTGAATTGTCACGGTCAGTAATGTGCTATTCACGTGGTCCACCTAAGTCACCTGGCATTGTTTCCACTCTCTGGGTGGATGGCCCCCAAACCTACAAGGGGTCTTCAAACTGGCTGCCTGAAGACTTCCCATTTGAACACTCATGAGAATACAGGTTTGCACAAGCACTCATGGGCCAAATGCATTTGCACAAGTATCCACCACACTTTCCCTTTCCTTGAAACAAATGTTTGCTTGTGCCAACGTTCCTGGAAAGTGAATGACAGGGGATCACAATAGCAAATGTGTGGCCTTTATTACTTCACAGCTACTTTTTACAGTATGTGTTCAGCTCCTCAAACAAAGAAAGTTACTATGAGAAAATATAGGATTTTTACCCGAGTCTCAGCCACTGTCCTGCTGGGTGAACTTGGGCAAGTCACTTCACCAGCGTGTGCCTCAGTTTCCCCATCTGTGAACTAGAGATAATGCTACTGACCTGCTTTGTGAAGTGCTTTGATACCTTCTGAGGACACATGGTCTACAAGAGAGAAGTGTTCTTGTTATTATCAGTGGGTATGCTGTTCAGCATGGCTGTGTTCGTCACTGTCTGTCTGTCTTTCTCTCTGTTTCTCCATCTCAGGGCCTGTTTGCCCAGGTGTCCGTTAGTGCTCTGGGGTGGAGGGCAACCAGCAGGTGGGCTGAGGGAACCTCAGCCGAGTGGCCGTGCTGGTTTTGTTAAGATCCATGTGCTCGGAGTGGAGATGATGTGGGTTTGATCTGAAAGACCCACCCACAGCAAGTGCCTGGCGATCTATGACCCCAGCGCAGAGGAAGGCACAGCTTGGCTGGCACTGCTGAGATCTCAATCCATGTGGGTTCCTTACCTGGCAGTTCGACGGCTGAGCCACCCCATTTGGGAATGTGGAGGGACGAACCTTGCCCTAGTCTCTCCAGACAGGTGCTGGGCTGGAAGGCAGCAAATATTCCCAGGGCCCCATTGCCATTAATTAAACTAATTGTTATGGCAGCTCTCCCAGCGCAGCATTAAAGTGAGACCAGCTCCCTCTGGACTGAGCCCCCTCCCTTCCCACTCTCCTGGGCTGCATTCCCTCAAGGAGGGGAAGGGAGGGTTCTGCCCTGACCTCATGGCCGGTGCAGTCAGGGAAGGGATCTGGGCGCTGGGAGGGAGCAGGTGGAAAGCTCAGGGTTGCTGCGTGGGGATCCACCCCACACCCTCAGTGGCCCACTCTGCCCCCAGCCCCATTTCAGCGTGAGCTGGCGACTGCTTCAGAAAATAACCTCATACCCTACCCAGGGCTTGTTGGCTGATCCTGGTTTGTGGCCCAGCAAGTGTCTGAGCTGGGCTGCAAGCTGCTTCCTGCTGGCTGAGAGAGCTCTGTGGGGCTGAGAACTGGAGGCCTCCAGGCATGTCTCCCCCATATCTCTGCCTTGCCTGGGGCACGGCCCAGTCTCCCCCTCCTCCCACTGAAGCTCCTCCATCCAGTCCTTTCTCAGCTGCCCAGCCGAGTTCTGGACACACACAGGGCCTCTCCCCTATGCACACCCTGGCGCTGACCTGGTACAAGGTGTGCGGGCCTTTCCGGAGGCCCTGGCTTTGCTCGAATCAATCCTGATTGCACCCATCCCCAGCTGAGTTAACTATAAATCAGTCCTTTGATCTAGGTCCTCATCTGGCCCCCAGCCACAGTATCTGAGCACCTCACAGGCGTTAGCGTATTTATCCTCATGCACCTTCGGGAAGCAGGGCCGTGCTGTTCACCCTGACTTACAAATGGGGGACTGTGACCCAGAGAGGTTACATGATTTGCCCCAGGTCACACAGGGTGTCTGGGGCAGAACGAGGACCATGAGCCTGGCTCTTGCCAGCCATGGGCTAGCACCCAAATCGCTGGACCGGCCTCGCTCCCTGATCGGGCCGGGTCTGAGTTTTTGGATGTGAGCATCACAAAGTGTGACACCGCCACGGAGCGGCCCATCCCCTGGGAGCACGGATGGGCAGCAGCCCAGCAGCAACTGCTCTCCAGGAGCACATCCCGGGGACGCCAGGAGGGGAAGGCCCCCTGGTTTTGCGGTGGTTTATGGACACCAGGGAGCGGACTGGATCGAGACCTCCCCCATCTCAGCTCCTGGGGGAGGCTGAACGGCGGCTGGGCCGGGGCAGCTTTCGGTCCCTCCCGAGCAGCACCGGAAGTGGAAGCGGTGGCCTCCAGGCGAAGGCGCCTTGTCTCATCCCATCCCCCCATCAAGCTTTTGTTTATTAAACTGGAAGCAATTAAACCAGCGGAATGAGAATGCAGCCAGCTGGCTCCAGCGAGTTTTAAGGACCCTGGGAGGCCTTAGCCCTGGCATGGCAGCCCTGTTGGATGGGGCCAGGCAGTGCACCAGGGAGAGAGCTTTGTTTGCTTGGCTCTGTGTTTTGACCATGGAAGGCCCCCGCCATCCCAAGTCACCTTTGGTGGCCAGTGCTGCTTGGCTTCTTGCACTAGAAAGTATGGTGCAAAGCCTTCTGGTGCTTTCTCCTCTCGCTTCTCTGGGCCAGATCCTCCGCTGGCACCAAGCGGCGTCAACTTGACTGGAGCTGCACTCATTGGCGCCAGCTGTGGGTCTGGCCCCCAGGGCTTTCTGGCTGGCTGGACTACAGGGGGGGCCAATCGGGAAGGGCAGATGCAGGGGCAGGGCAGTGTAATTCATCACATCCTGCTAAGTGCCCAAAGGGTGCCTGGCCTTGTGATAAACGAGGGCCATGCGCCCCAGTGTCCGAGGGGCCCCCGACCAGTCGCTAAGTCAGTTCCCCTCCGATCTTGCTGCTATCGGGAGCGATGAACCACGACCCTGCTGCCAGGGAGATGGCCTACGCTGGAGGACTACATTACTTATATTCCTCCCTCGCCAAGGTTGCCCCGGCTCCCACCAGCCGAGCACCTGGCACCCTGTGCGTAGCCTCCACCATCTCCACACTGGGGCTGGTCGGTGTCGAGTGGGGTTTCATCAGCAGCCGCTGCCTGTGACCGCGGCAGAGCCTCAGAAGAAGAAGCCTCCCTGTGATGTTCCCCGCTCGAGCACGAACGCCCTTCCAGCGAGCTGGTGGAGTGCCATGATCAGGCACTCGCTAGTTCACGGATATGGCAGGAAGCTGGGTGAGGACAAGACCAGGAGACACAAGGGGTCCTGGGGAGGGCAGGGCGGAAGGAATCAGTGACAGCCTGACTCCTTCTGGAAATGGGGAAGGTGTTGGCGTATTACTGAATTTTAATATTCAAACCTAGGTCAGTGTATTAGGTAAGCAAGGTCCTGTCCTCGTGGCTCCTGGCACACAGAGTCTGTCTGGCTCCAGCCTTGCTCCCAGGAGTAATAAAGAAACTGGGCCAGATTTCAGTGACGCTGGTGTCAATCCAAAGTATCTCCCTGGGCTTGAATTTCTTTGGAGTTAGGGCCGATCCCTGGCCCTATCCAAGTCAATGACTTGAGAGCAGAATCTGGCCTTTGCCCCATGTCCCTGATCAAATCTGGCCCACTGTCTATTCCCCATGGAGCAAGTGATCTCACTGATCTCTCTGTCTCCTTCCAACCTCCCCCGCTCAGCTTGGTGAGCTGAGAGGTTCCCCTGTGGTCTGTCAACCCAGCCTGCTGTTCCCATCCTCCATTCGCAAGCACCCGGCTCCCCACTCCTGGCCCCAGCTCAAAGCAAGGCTCAGATCTCCTGGGCAGAGGCAAAACAGATCCCGCCCTCTGTTCCCCTTTGGGTCCCCCCCTCGAAAAGAAAGAATGAAGCCCTCCCTGACACTGGCTTGAAAGGAATGCCACCCCCAGCCCTGGGGAGCCCTCGGAGAGCCGGGGTCAGGGCAGTGGAATGCTGATAACAGCTGCTTTACATGAGAAAGCTCCACACCATTCAGCCCTGGAAACCTCCCAAGTCACACAAGCTCTGGCTGGCGTTGACAGGTGGGCCCCGTCCACACTAATCCCAAAAGCTTTGCAAACGATAAGGCTATGTCTTCACTTAAACCGCAGCAGCGGCAGTGCTGCAAGAATTCTTCCGTCAGCCTGGTGCTGGCTGCACCGGGGTTTAGGTTGGCTTAACCCTGTCGCTCAGGGGTAAGGGTTCCCCCCCACCGAGCGCCATAGCTGGCTTTACCTAACTTTTTAGTACAGACCTGGTCCAACCCCGCAACTTGGAAGGTCTTGAGCTTGCAGGAGGCTGGGCCTGTCCTCACACAGAGAGCATCAGAGGCATTTGGACAAGGGATTGCCAGTCATAAGGATGGCATAAAGGGGGTCCAGTGAAAGTGAAGGGTAACAAACTCAGGCCCTGATCCTGAACTCGGTTCCATGTCGTTAGACCCCTGCAATGGCGCTCCACACAGGCCCGGGCTCCTTCTGCATGGGTTCACCTGCGAGATCGGGGCCATAGAACTGATAAAAGGAAATACTGCATTACATGCAACAGCCATTAGACTGTCAGCTCTTCTGGACAAGGATTGTCTCTTACTCTATGTTTGTCCAGCACCTAGCACAATGATTGAGACACAGATAATAACAGTAATTAACAAGAATTGTCCTATGGAACCCTTCGCCACAAGATATTCCTGAGACAAGAGCTTTGCAGGGGTCCAAAAAAAGATCGATAGTGGGAACAGCCAGAGTCACGCTAGATGCGGTTACAAACTTTCCTACTATAGGGCTGAAGCTACCCACTAGGGCCCCATCTGTAAAGGGGTTTTTGCACCCGCGTAGTTCCCCCACTGCAAATCCCTGGTGTAAAATGTGCTACAGTTGGTGGAAAGCAAAGCTTGCAGAGAGGTGCGTCTCACTCTGGTGTCAGAGCTGCCGTGGGAAAGCTCCATGTTAACAACATATTTAGATTAGAGGTTTGCACCAATATATCACTAGCATCACCATGTTGGTGCAGCTACACTAATGTGAAAACACCCTGGCTAGATGGGGCCTCACTGATGAGGGGTGAGGAAGAAATTTGCTCTATAGGTGGATAATTGTCCTCTTTCAAGCCTATAATGGTCCACAAATGGGTTTCTTTGCACCTTCCTCTGAAGCGGCTGGGACTGGCTGGTGGCCTGATCAGATGCAACAGTTGCTCTGTTCCTATGCTGATTGCACTCATTGGCCTGCAATGGGGTCGTTAGCTCAGGCCCCACTCAACCGGTGTCATCTGCAACAGCTCCCCTTTTGTGGGGTCTGGATGCAGAAGAGCGGGAGCGGCACCAGTTCAGCCGGGCCAGGCTGCCCAGCTCCACAAAATGACTTGGTACTTTCTATTCTAGCCTATGTAGATTTTCATACCACGCTCAGCACCGTAGGATGAGCCTTGCAGTAGTGCTCAGCCACATGACCACACATTGGTCACGTGCTGTTTGTTGTCCCATCCTCTCCAGAGAGAGACGCGTGTGCCACAGAGTGTCTGGTTTTGGAAGAGTGTGTCTCCTGGCGATTTTGTTTAATATAAATATACCTGTTGCTATCTGTTGATAGTAGAAAGGGCAGGTCAAAGAAAGGTGACTTGCACTTGGAGCGGGAGGAGATGAGGTTTGTGATAGTCCTTAGTTCCTGGGGGAGTTCATGCCACAATCTCAGCCCACCCCGGAGGAGGTTCTGTCTCCTGCAAGGCAAGCTTTGCCCTCATGGTAAAGTTCTGCAGAGCCGGAGGAGCAGAGCTGTCAGCCACCTTCGTCCCAGACCTTCGGAAAGTTTTTAGGTGTCCTGGGCCCAGGCCATGGAGCACCTTGCAGATAAGGGCCGAGATCTTGAACTTGAGCAGAGGACAGGTCTGATGCGCCCACGGTAGCCCGTGTTCCTGAGGAGACAAGCGGCAGTGTTCTGTTCTAACCTGGACTTTCCTAAGCACTGCGAGTTTCATGCTCAGGTATATGACGTTGCTGGAGCCCAGCTGCGAGGTGGTGAAGGTGTGAGTAACTGAAGCCAGGTCATTGTCCACCAGGGTGGGATGGAGTCTCTGAGCAACCGGAGATGTTGTAAAACGTAACTCATGGATGCTTCTATGTGCAAGCTCAGCTTCAGGGAGGAATCCAAGCGTACTCCTAGACTCTGGCCTGAACTGATCAATTCTGGGGGTGTATCTGCAGCAGCAACTCTTCCCTCTGCCCATCACCATCGCCTCTGTCTTGCTCAGGTTCAGCTTCAGCCAGCTGCTCTTCAGCCAAGAGCTGGTCTCATGCAAGCACTGGGCCATCTTGGTGGCAGTGGCGTGGTCGGATGTGGTGAAGGATAGGTAGAGCTGCGCATCATCTGCATATTGCTGGTACATTAGTCTTTGTCCTCTGAATAGTTCACCTCGTGGTTCCCTGTAGATGATGAGGACTGTGTAGGACTGTGTAGGACTGTGTCTCACTGTGTAGGACTGTGGAGAGAAAGGATCCTTGTGGGACTCCACACGGGAGGGGGGTCCGGGGGTGGAAGTGCAATTTCCCATCACTTCTCTTTGGGTGTGTCCCTGCAAGAAGGGCTCAAACTATTTTAACGCGTTATCCTAGACCACGGCCACCTCCCTCAGGCAGGTCAGCAGCGTCCAATGCTGCAGAGATGTCCAGCGGGGCGGGAATGCATGTCTGCCCTGTCTATTGAGAGCAGAAGAGCATCCCTCAGTGCCACAGAAGCCATTTCAGTTCTGTGTCCTGGCCTGACTCCTGACCGTGCTGTGGGAAGTGTTTGGAGTTGGCCTTTCTGGCTTCTCCAGGAGGTTAGACACAGGGTGGCAGTGGCCTAGGACTGAAGAGTCCACGGTGGGTTTCTCCAGTGGTATTTGGATGGTTGTGTGTTTGAAGAAGGAAGGGAGGATTGGCTCCTTGGCTGTCCTGGTCAGGACCGGCACCAGTCGTTACGTGACTCTCTTTCACCAGCCAGGCAGGGCTTGTGTGGGAGGCGCACATCTTGGGCCAGGCCTCCTTTAGTGCACACCGAAATCCCTCAGGAGCGGGGGGTTGAGCTCTGGGAGCTCAGGCAGGCGGGTGGTTGGTGGGGAGAGTCAGGACGGATCCCGGCTGGTTGAGGCGGCTTCTCAAGCATGCATGATCTTTCCCAGCATCTTTTCCTTAGCCTTTGGGAACTTGCCTCCACAGCCCTGCTCTCAGCACCAGCGCTCAGCCTTGTGGGATAGCTGCTGCAGGAGCCCCACGATGCATGAGGGCAGTCGCCCATGTTGGGGCCAGATTTGTATCAGTATTTTGGTGCCTGAAGAGGCAGTTAGGTGGGATTTTCAAAAGCCGCTGGGCGCCTAACTCCCCTGATTTCCCAGTTCGCTGTGGGTGTGTGTCAGGCACTGAGCAGTGGAAGGGTGAGCGCCACAGCCAGCCATGTCATGCAGTGTCCCCATAGGCTTCCTCATTAGGGCCCGATCCCACGCGCATTGATGCCAGTGGGAGCTTTGCCATTGACCTCAGTGAGCTTTGGATCAGGCCCCGGGTGCAGGCGTATCCACACACAGATCACCCAGCACCCTCAGGACAGGACACTGATACATCCCAGCTCAGACACCACGGCGACGGACACGGTAGAGATAAATAGCGGGGTGTGGATGGATGGATGGATGGATGGATGGATACAGACTCAGTTTTTAGCTCAGTCCTTACTCATTAAATACAATAATAATTAATAACACCTAGCTCTTATATAGTGATTTCTATCAGTAGATCTCAACATGCTTTACAGGGGGATGGTCAGTATCATTAGCCTCATTTTACAGATGAGGAAACTGTGGAGGGGAATGGGAGGGGAAGCGACTTGCACAAGGCCACCCAATGAGCCAGTTATATTATTGTTATTGTTAATTGTGATAATGTATTTGTATTACAGTAGCACCTACGAGCCCTGGTCATGGCCCAAGCCCCATTTTGCTAGTTGCTGTACAAACGGAATAAAAAGACAGTCCCTGCCTGCAGTCAGCCGGGCTCACTCTTTATGTCCCTGGCCCCTGGATCCCCTCTGGAAACCGCAATCCTGGGCACAGTCTGTTCCCTGAGAGAGCTGGGTTCACCCTGGGTCCTTTCTCAGTCTAGTTACCTCCAGACCCTGGGGCCGCACCTCAAGTCCACCTGCAGGGCACTGACAGAGCCAAGGTCCAGAGCCCCTCTCAAGGCTGTGGCATACGTCTGCCTACGCAAGGGAGGGAAGGTGAGTGGGCTGGGCTGGGCTCTCTTGCAGCCTCTCTTCCTGCGCAAACTTCTCTCCAACTCTGTGGCCAGCTTCACCTTCTCAAGCTCCCCTTCTCCAGACGCAGCACACTCTGCGGGTGCGCCGAATTGGCACAGCCAGAGTGCAAGGATGCTTCTTGGATGGATGGCTGTCAGGCACGGGGACGTGTCCCATCGCGCTGCCCCCAGCAGCTGACAAGCTAAGTACAAGACAAGAGGCGACAGATGGAGACAGCCAGACAGGGGAGTGCAAGGAAACCGAAAGACAATTCAGCTCAACATGATCAGCTGGGATCCCAGATCCTAATCGGTGCCAGTGTTTTTGTTGGCGTGGCGGCAAAGGAGAGTTTTAAGGAGGGGTTTGGAGGAGGACGATTAGCGTTGTGGATATTTACAGGGAGCTCCTCCCAAGCGTGAGGGGTCCTGTGGGAGGAAGCATGAAGGGGCTTGTTTGAAAATGGAACAAGTGGGCGATGGAGGCGGATCAGAGGTGAGGATCCACAGCTTGACAGCGAATGAGGGATGATAGGTATGGTGCAAATAGACTGTGAAGTGCCCTGAAAGCATAACCTTCTGTGATCTAGGTTCAGTGCCCTATCCACTAGGCTATACTGCCTATAAGAGAGTTTGCCTGTGTACTTAAGGCTCTGACCCTATGGGGAGGAGAGGTGTCTACACTAGGCTTTTTGACACCCCCCCCAAAGTCCCATCACCGCTACCACCAAGTTCAGCTCCATTGGTGACTGCAATTTAGGTCTCTGGGTGGCCACAGCTGTTTCAAGCACCATGCCATTTAGCCTCACTCAGACTAGGCCTATGTGATATGATGGTTCAAACACCAGCAGCCACCTGAGCCCTCCGCCTATACTGGCACTGCCATCGCTGTTGCTGTCACAGGTGGAGTTGAACTGGTGGTAGCAATCGGGGGATATTCAAGCAAAGACCTCCTAGTGCAAGAATGGCCTGGAGTTTTGTCTGAATTACGACTGGGTAAAAATGAAATGAGGACTCACTCCTAATTTGTAGGATTTTGTCTGCACTGGGAGTTGTGCCCAGATATCAGTCATCAGTGCAGCTGCACTGGTGCACCCATCAGTGCAGACAGGCAAAGCAACTATTTGCACAGCTGCAGGACAGGTTACCCCCTATTTCAAGAAGAACTAAGCACCCATCAGTGCAAATAGTCGCTTTGCCTGTCTACACGGATGGTTGCACTGGGTCAGCTATACTGATGGCTGAAATCCGCATAACCCAGTGTAGACAAGGCCTAACTCAGGGTGCATAGGTTGTTAGAGGCTACAGAAATGTCAGGGGGTCAGGCAGACTTGGACTTTGGTGGCTAGCCCGAGCCACTGCCCAGGCCATGGTGTCCACACGGCTGTTGTTAGCACGCTAACACTAGCTGAGCTAGTGCCAGTCTTTCTACCCATGCTGGGAATCACACTTGTGAGCTGCAGCATAGACATGCCCTCTGTGCCCAATCCAAACCTCACCGAAGTCAATGGGAGTCTTTCAATTGATTTCAGCAGGCAGTTGATCTAGTTCTCTGTCTGGACACTGCAATCACCCCAGCTCTGCATAACAGTCATGATTAGATCACTCTGCCCTGGGAGGCTTGGACCAGGGATCAGCCCAATTCTCTTCATAGGTTCAAGTCACAGCTGGGCAGTCCTTGATTTGTGATGACGATGTTTCTTAAGTGTTCATTCACTGGGCAACTGCCTCCAGTTTATGAGGAATGTAAATTTCCTGAAAACTGGTTGCAAAATGCAGCTATCATCCCTCGACATTCTGCAGGCGCATTTGAGCAAAGATAAATTCAGGGGGATGGTGTGAAAACTTTCCAGTTGGACAAACCATGTAAAAAGGCCAGCTGTCTTCTGAGCTCCTTCATTAGAAAAATAATCTTCAGCCTTTCTATAGCACTTGCTGTCAAAGCACTTCACATATTAATTAATCAGTCCCCAGATTTGCCTTGTGGGATGGGTCAGCACATGATCCCCATTTTACAGCTGGGGAAACTGAAGCAGGGTGAGGTGCCTGAGCTCATCCTGCAGCTGGACCATATAAACCCACCCATCAAAGGGGAAATGGCATGGAACAACAAATCAGACGCAGCTGCAGTCTAGGGTTTATCTTCTTTTAGACTATAAGCACTTCATGTAATATATGATTATACAGCACCCAGCACACTGGGGCTCAATACGGACAAAGCCCCAGGCATTACTGTAATATACAATATATACAGTATTGCCAATGTCAAAGGCTCAAAAATCAGAGTAAGGACCCCACAAAATCAGATTTTTTACAAAAATGAACATTAGATCTTTTTATTTGCCTGTGGGTTTTTGAGCCTTTGGGGTAGGGGTGGGACTGGTCATATTTTTGAGCTTTTATTTGCAGCCATGACTCCAGAAACTCACATTTTAAAAAGTAAAAGCTGAGACTCAGTTAACCCCATGACTACAGGAGCTGGGGATTTAAGAAAACCATGCCAAGACTTTAGAAAATGATTCAGCAAAACATCCAGAAATCATGGGAGTCACGACGAAATCACGAGAGCTGCTGATGAGACAAACGCTGGCTCTAGCTGAATCCTAAAGGAGTGGAAGCACTGGGAAAATATCAGAAGTGTTGTGGTGGTGTGCACACACCCCCTTTGTCATACACACCCAGCCCACCCACAGTACATTGTTCCGTGGGGTTTTTTTTTTAATCAGATACGTTTTAAAGCAAATTCACTCCCAACACAGCTGAAAACTCTAACACTTTAGCATATTGCTACTAACTTTGAATGAAGTGGGGTGTTTTCACCCTCTTCTTGTCTTTTGAAGACTAGAATTTACCTTCACCATGCTTTCCCTAATCAAGATTACCTTACCTCCCCCTCCCCCTCAAGATTCCTATTTTGAGGACAAACAAATAACTGAAAGCAAGCACTGGAGAGAACATTACACTAACTGCATTTAAAATGTCCAGCCTCCTTTCCCCCCTGCTCCCCCGGTGGCTTCTCCTTTCAAAGGAATCCAAATGCTCTGGGATATAGCGCAGGCCCTGAGCTCAGCATGAGTGATTTCAGGGTGATGCTTGCTCTGGCTAAAAGAGCTAATGGGATCCTTAGGTGTATAAGAAGTAGAAAGGAGGGAAGAGACCTTGCCTCTCTGTACACTGCGCTGGTAAGACAGCTACTAAAATGCAGCGTTCAGTTCTGGTGTTCAGACTTCAAGAAGGATGGGGAGAGAGTTCAAAAGGAGAGCTGCAGACATTATCACGGGACTGGAAAAGAAGCCTTGCAGTGGTGGAGGGACTCCATCTATTCGGTTTACGGAAGAGCGGTTGAGAGGTGATTTGATCCCTGGGTATACGGACTTGCACGTGGACAAGAGATCTGATAGTGGAGGGGCTTTGCAATCGTGTTGACAAAGGCATAAGAAGAGCCAATGGCTGGAAGCTGAAGTTAAACAAATTCAGCCTTGAAATAAGATGCAATTTCCTAGCAGCGAGGGGTGATTAAACATTGGAACAGCTTATCAGGGGCGTTGGTGCACTCACCATTGCTTTGGGGTCTTTAAAACAAGATTAGACATCTAATAGATAGGCTTTAATTCAGTTCCAGGAAGGATTCTCTGGCCTGCGTTATGCAGATCGGACTAGAAGACCACTGCGTTCCTTTCTAGCTTTAGAATCTACGACCATTAGCTGAATGTTCCTGCTAAAGTCGTCACTAGCGAAAAAGTACATTGATATTCAAATGGTCATTGTTATGTTTCAGAGTCAACACCCCAACTGATGTGAATGGGGAAGTAGATCACACTTCCCTTAGATTCCCTGGGACTGATGGCCCCCTAATTGATTGACACTAATGTGAATCAGGAGCAACTCCACTGATGTCAATGGAATTTCAATGCTATAAAATTGGCATAACTGAAAGGAGAATCAGACCTATAGACTCTGTCTTAAAACTCCAGTGGGTGCCAGAGACCTGTCTACACTAGCACTCCCACCATTGGTGCCCAAGGGTAGCAAAGATTGAGATGTCTGGCAAAAAAGCCTTGTGTAGACAAAGCCCTCCACTAACAATCACCAAAGCGGACCAGCCCTCCTTGGTTAGCATGGGATAAATGGGAGAGCTGATGGGGTTTAAAGGGCAGCCTGGCACGTCTGGGCCCTGGCAGTTGACAGCTGTAACTCCCTGGTGAAGCCCATGCTTGCTGTGACTCTGCTAAAGTGGATGGAGTCACACCAGGGGCGGATATGACCCAGCGTGGCACTCTGCCCCTCCCAGCTCCAGCTGAGCCTCTCAAAGCACTTCTCGCACATTCATGAATTTGTTCTGTGAGGTGAGTCAACTTCATCATTCCCAGAAGGGGAAACTGAGGTACAGAGAGAGGAAGTGACTCAGCAGGTCAGTGGCAGAGCCAGGAATAGACTCCAAGTCTCCTGACTCCCAATCTGTGTTGAATCCCCTCTACACTAATCCACTAGACTCCACTCCCCTTTCAGAACTGGGACTAGAGCACAGGAGTCCTGATTCTTAGCCCTCCTCTCCCTCCATCTCTGGCCACTAGACCCCACCCCCAGAACTGGCATTAAAACCCAGGAGTCCTGACTCCCAGCCTCTCTCTGACCCAGCCACAAAACTACACTTCCTCCCTAGAGCCCTTCCTGAAATAACACCCAGTAGATTTGTAGATTTCCTGTTGAAGAAACCACCATGAAACAGACTTATGAAACAATTTAGGCCCCTGTGACCTCAGTCTGTGGCTGCTGCAACTCCATGGAATACAACGGCCTTTACACCAGGGTGAATTTGGCCCAGAATGCTCATCTTAAATCAGAGGTGTTTTTCAGCAGTAATTAACTCATCCTAGGACACAATCTGCCTCCCGCCCTCCACCATGCCTTCTCTGCTGTGCCATGCACAGCTGAATGGTTAACCCCGGGACGGACAAGGCCTTGGTTGTTACCAGTCCATATTCACCCTTCTGGGTGCAAAATTCAGCCGGCCCAGGCTGGGGGTGAGTGAAAGGGGAGCAATGCCCACTCGCAGGCCTGCTCCCTGATAACTCCTGATCCTGTGGGTGGCAAAGGATGGTTGGGGGGTCCCTTTGCTGGGATCCACAATATGATCCCCCGTGTCCCCCCAAGCCTACAGCGATGCCAGGCTGAGCCTGTCCAACTGCTGTGGGAGTTTGCGTGGGATGGAGCTGTGGGGAGAGCCCCTAGGGACCTGGGGAGCTGGGAGGCAGGGTGGAGATGGCCCTGGCATGATCTTGGAAGCTCTGAGGTTGTGGAGGGTTGAACCCATTGCTAGTTTCGGGCTGGAGGGGACACACCAGATTACAAAGCGAACTGGAAACGAGAGGCAATTTTAACCAAGGAGGGTAACTTTACTGGAGATTGCCCAGGGGTGTGGTGCAGTCTCCACATGCTCTAGCTCCAGCACAGGTGATGGGGCTGGATGCTGGAATCTCTGGGGGTGGGTCTCTGGCCTGTGCTACGCAGGCGGTCAGACTGGATGCTTGTAACAGTCCCTGCTGGCCTCAACATCCTTGACTACGAAAGGACCCACGTCAAAAGGTCCAGCCGCAACGTGCTACAACCATAACCACGTTCTTTAACGGGGTCTGTGTGTCCAAAGCATGGCACAGCCATGTTCTTAGCGTGCCATCATCACGGAAGCCCCCCAACATGTCTGCTTTGAGGCTAATATGAGTGTGAAGGAGCTGGGGTTACAGGCGGGGAGACTGCAAGGACACTGATCGGGGAGGCTGGATTGGGGGGATCCTGGGGGAGGGTAAGTTGAGGAAGGGCTGGAACTGCAGGAGCATATCACAGGATGATGAGTGAGGATCCTGGGAACTTCCACATGGGGATGTGGCTTCAGGGCGCCTGCAGCAATCCTGGCTATTTAATGTTTCCCACAATCCACGCTGTCACAGTAAAAATACACACAGGTGTTATTCGGATTTATTATTTGTATTATCGCAGTGCCGAGGAGCCAGGACACCGCTGTGCGGGTGCTGGACAAACACAGAACCAAAGGGCAGCCCTGTCTGCTTGCGAAGGTAAGGCCATGGTTAGTGCAGGTGGGGAGAAAGCCCAACACAATATCTCTAGGGAGAAGGTGTGAACCGACCCGTTCAGTTCAATGGGGTGTTGGGGCAAAAATGACCATTTCAGTGTCAGCCTTGTTAACTCCCTCACTGCTAATTGGTCTCAGCAGAAACATCCACCTAATGTGAACTGCTAACCCAGCAGGGGCTGGAGAGACCATTGCAGAGGGCGAAAAGAACAACTCTGAAAGATGCAAATATTCTCTTTACTTCTAATAGGATTACTGGTGCAGGAGTGTAGGAGGAGCCCTACCCATGGCACTAGCTGCTGTACAAACCCAGGACAAAAAGATGGTCCCCGCACCAAGTAGCTTCCAATCTAAGTAATAATTTGTTCTGGGTTTGTACCGCACCTAGCACAATCCTAATCCATAACTGGGGCTCCTTATCTGCTACATAATACAAATATCTAATCTATCTATCCCCATCCACCCCTCTATCTATCTAATTTAATCTAATCTGATCTAATCACCTAATCATCTAATCTAATCTATCTATCTATCTATCTATCTATCTATCTAATCTCTTTAAACTAGGAGCCTGAGAAGTACCACAAAACCTGTCTTTAGGGGGCAGATCATTCTCAGGGATGTGGTGTGAGGGAGTTTGATTTTTAACAAGACTGGGTGAAATAAAAAAGCAGCTTTTAAATAAACGACTAAGGAAAGTCACAAACAATGTCAGTATGCCATTTATGAGTGTTTTCAGATGTAGTACAAGGGAATTGCCTTTGGGCGGGTGGGGAGGAGGAGGGATCTCACCGTTTTCCCAGAGAATCTGTAGAATAAATCCTTCAAACTCCGTGGTAAAATGTACTCTGGTTTTGTTTATGGCTGTGTGGAAATTCCCTTTAGCATGCCTAAATCTGAAAATTGCGCTGGGTTTAATATTTAGGTTGGAGGCGGGGAGGCAAAAAGATAAAGAAAATGTTGTCAGCTTTTGTGGGCTTTGGATTGAACAGAAGAAAAAAGAAAGAAAAACAGAAAACAGCCAAGGAGCAGAATTCCCCTTTCTTTGCACATGCAGGAACCCCCGGAAGGCCTCATGCTTTGAAATGGCACCTTTAACCTTGCTTCCTTTAGCTGTTTGCATCCGCTGTTACCTTCAGAATAGCTCTTCTAGCCAGGGTCTTTCCCTGAATACTTAGGGGCTCATTCTGCACCGAGAGGCTGCAGTCTCCAAAGGGTTAATGGACGGTGCACTGGAGTATGAGTTCTTACTCCTGGTGGGTATCCATGGCAAAAACCCCATTGATTTCAACAGGGGCAGGGCTAGGCCTTCACTGCACAACTTCCTGGTTCATTTTTTGCTCGAGAAAATAAATAACCAGTTTTCTCAGCCACCGTGCAGGGGTCTGGCCCCTGAATCTGCACGGTCACGGAGCCCATGGACACTCCCCGAACTTCCCCTTGACCTGCCTGACCCAACTGGCCTCCTCGGATCCAGCCAGGAGCCTTGCTCCGTGGTGGGCTGGCTGGGTGGCTCGGAATGGTGCCCTTGTGTTAAATTCACCCTGGTGCAGGCCCCATGCAGGACCCTCTGTGTCTCGTAAGCCGAGATGTGGCTTTGGGGATGGAGGGAAAGAGCAGGTAAAGAGGGGTACCTGAGCCCAGCAGATGCTCTCTGTGGCAAGCCCAAGTAGCCCAGCGCAGGGAGCTGCAAAGTTGGGCCACAGATTAGCATTTAGGTGGAGCAGCCACACAACCCATCACCCTGCTAGTGGGGTGGGGTGGGGGCAGGATGCAGGAGGGGGGCTGAGGCTGCTGCGCTAGCCCTTAAGCAATGGGATGGGGTGAACTGAGACATTTCAGGCCCATACCCTGTCAGCTGCTCCCTGCATGCTGCGGGGGCTTTGGCAGCTGGACCTGCTGGCAGGATGAGGGTCTAAGAAGTCCCCCTCTCTCCAGGCCCCCGTCACTCAGACCATTAAACCCCTGTCCCAATAGGGAGCATCTAATTTACTTCCTAGCCTTTGTCTTTGCTTTTACTCTTGGCAATGATAACAGGCCCTGCAGCTTTCGCTTTTGCTCTGAGCCAGTTTCACATTCAGCTTTCCCAGCCCCAGCGGCTCCCCCCCACCCCAAGAAACCCCCCCCCATCTCTTTAGGATCAAGCTGCAACATGTGGGCTGCAAACGTTGCGGGAAGGGGGGGCAGAGAGGATTTAATCCCAAACAGCCTCCCCTGGGATTGCACCATTTAAATAAAAAAAACCCCGCGAACATTTCTAGCCACCCAAGTTCTTTTCAAGGCCCCGGGCCGAGGGGCTCCTGGCTTTGTGGGAATTCACCTCTCTGGGGCCGAAGCTGCAGGGGGTTTAATATTTAGGTTCGGGAAGCAAAAAAAACAAAACAAAAAACAAAAAAGGAGAAGGGGGGGATCAGACTTTTGGTGGCTCGATCCCCGTCCCAGGCGGTAGAAGAGGTCGTGGAGGAGGCTTGGATTGGGGTTAGTGAGGGGAGCAAAGATGAGGGGGCTCCCCTATTCCAGGGCGCCCCCAAGCGCTATAAACTGCAACCCCCCCGCCGCCTTTGCTCCAGCGAGCCGCTTTCCCAGCACCGCATGCTCCCCCCCCTTGCAGCCTGACCCCTCCCGCCTGGGGGCTGGGGGTCCCCCCCGGCTGGCGGGGCTGGCTCTGCCGGCCGGCCCGTGCGATTGGCTGCCCGCTCCCCGCCCGCCCGTGTTATTTTTCGAATATAAAGACAGGCCGGGGCTGGGGCGCGGGGACTCGGGCCAGGCGGAGGGAGAGAGCGAAGCGGGGAGCCCGGCGCTGCGCCCCGAGTCTGCCGGCGCTCGCCGCCCCCCGCTGGATGCTCGCCCCGCATGCCCGTGCCGCAGCGCTGAGCGCCCCCCGGGTCCCCCTAACAGCCCGAGCCCGGCCCCGCAGCGACCGCCCGCGCCGCTCGCATGGACGGGGGCGGCTCCAGCCCTGCCGGGGCAGGAGCGCGGCGGTGAGACCGTCCCGGCTCCCGGCGGCTTCCCCCGGGGGTTCAGCGGCCTTGCCGCCGGGGGTCCTGTCTCAGTCACCCACTTGACCCTCGATCTGAACAACCTGGCCGGGCTGGGAAGGTGAGTGCCGCGGCGGCGTGCGAGGGGTGGCTGCTGCGGGCGGCGTGGGTGCATTGTGTGTGTGTGGGTATTGCATGCCCTGTGTGTGTGTGTGTGTGTGTGTGTGTGTGATTGATTGCCCTGGTTGTGTGTGTTGTTGGATGGATGTGGGAGTGGGTTGTGCCTGTGTGTGTTGTGTGGTGGATGATGTGGATGCTTGTATGAAGTGGAGGGGAAGGAGAGGTTGCATGCACTGTGTGTGTGTCTGTGTGGATGATGTGGGTGCATTGTATGCAGTGTGGGGGTGGATTGCCTGTACATTCCGTGTATTGTGTGTGTGTATCACACGCAGACTATGTTGGTGTGAGGAGGAAGATGACCTGGCTGCTGAATCTGTGGCATGGGGGGGGCTGGGTTTGCCTCCTGTAGTTTATGTAACCAGGCAGAGGGTGCATGATCAAACCCCCAAACTGCAAAATATTCCCTTCATCCCAAGAGCAGCCACTGGCCCTGATCCCCAGCTGGGCAGGCCCCAGGGCTTAGCTGGTGCATGTGTTCCCCTTCCCCACTCCCAAAGAGAGGGTTCCAGAACAGGGCAGGGCTGGGCTGTCAGCCCTACCTGCACTGGGGGAAGGGCAAATCGCCATGCGGCTCGTTCGGGAAGAGCGGGGCTGGAAGTTAATAAGCAAGCCTGATTTGACCCTGCTCCAGAACCAGTGAAGCTGCCCTGGTGTGTCTGAGGGCACAGCCAGGGATGGCAGTGCCCGCTCTGCCAGTGGATGCACAGGTCTGGCCCTAGACTAGGGTGTGCTCACAATCGAGCCCCACTAGTGGTGTCCCGATTCATAAGGGACCATTATGATCATCTAGTCTGACCCTCTGCATTCCCCAGGCCGGAAATAATTCCCAGAGCAAATCAGGTAGAAAACCAGCCAATCTCATTTTCTCTTGCTCAGTGTCCCAATTCTCCATCTGCGGAGAACTATTTTAAGAGCCCGGCCAAAGAACCAACCTTTTCTGAGCTCAGTTCCAGGGTGCAATCTCCCTTGCACCCTGTGCTGAGGCAATACCTTTTGGGATCCGGGCCTCGGGGAAGAGATTTTTTCCAAGCTGGCTTTGAGGCCAGGGCGGGGGAAGTTACATGCAGTGTAATTAATGTTATTTCAATGCCTTAGTTCAAGGCCCAAGTGCAGGGGGAACAGAGCTGCTTATGTTCCTTGCTGTAGAATAACTGCTCATGTGGGTTCTGGGTGGGAGCAGCCAGCTACCAAAGCTCAGAATGACTCTGTGTGCAGGAAGCCGCAGGCTTTCTGCGAGCTGTGCCTGTCCTAGCTTCATTTTGCCTGTTTGCTTCCCTTCCAAATGGGCTCGTGGGAAAGGCAAGTTTTCTTCTACCATCAGCTACAGTCTCGACAGCACAGTGCGGGGCTAAGGGGCCCAATCCTGCTCTCCCCTAAGGCACGGGTGCAAAGTTCCCCTTGGTTTCTCTAGCAGACAGTGCAAGCTCTATCCCCAAATCAATGAGTGAACTGAGTTCTCTGCGCTGGTTTCCATGTGTGCGGTTGGTAGGGACTTGCAGCCACATAACCAGGAGCAACCTTTGGCCCTTCTCCATTGAGCAGGAGGCCCGTGCCCGGGATCCTGCTCCACACAGCAGAATTATTTTTTTCACCTCCTGGGGGGTTACGGGGGGAGAGTTTGGGAAAGGAAGGGGTGAAATCCTGGCCCTCTTGAAACCTCTGGCAGTATTGCTTATGGGCTAACTGTGCCGTGGGCCAGATCCTGATTCCAGTGATACTACAGGCAATCCCTCCTTGGCTTTGTTGGGTCAGGATTTGACCCTAACTCTCGTGGCATCCCCCACATAGATCTGACCTCCAAGACTGAGCCTGTGATGGTTGAATGTGGGTGGTGAGATGATTCTGTTCTGTATGGCTGGGAGTTTGGGGAAGTTGTTGTTTCCTGTAGGGACGGGTTGATCAGCGGTATGTGCCCCAGGATGCTGTCTTACTTTCGAGGCTGGCAGGGCTGTACTTTCCAGGGAAGAGAAAGGGTTTTTTTTTCTTGCAGCCCGAGCTGCTGTATCTAAGCACATGGTCTAGTACAGAGAGCCCCTTCCAGAACGGCAGGGTGAGCAGAGACGCTGGGCCAGCTGCCTCCTGCAGGTTTCACAAGAGGGAGCCTGCACTTGTGCCAGCCCCTCAGGCAGAGAAGCCAGTAGTGGTGAGGGGCTAGGAGATGTTTTCACAAGCCCCTGAGGTTCCTACTCCTCCTCATTTTAGTCCCTCTGCCCTCAAAGAACTCCTGTTCTTCCAGAACCACACAGTGGGTCTAATGCACTCCTGGTGCTAACCCAGCCCCGGCAGTGGCCTTAGACTGAACAACCATACTCGTTCCTCAGCTGTTTCTGAAAACCTACCTTCCTTAATGGCTATTGTGAGGCTTCATTAACATGTGTAAAGGACTTTATACGAGACCCTAGGTGTACAGTGCCCTGCTCAAGCAGTTCTAACAGGGCAGTCCCGGTAAGGCATTTCCAGGTGGAAGATGCTGTAGAAATGTTGGACTAGACCCTTCAGGGGATATAAACCAGTGTCCAACTCCATGGACGTCTTTGGTATCCAGTTTATGCAGCTGAGGATCGGCCCTGTTTTAATCCTCTGGAGATGGACGCTCTGTCACAGAGTCCATCTCTGACTTTGAGCAAATCACTTCCTCTCTTCCCCCTGGCTTCCCATATCTAAGTGGAGATAAGGGGCCTGCCGCAGGATTGTAAAATACTTGGAGATCCCTGGAGGAAGGGAGCTAAACACCATTATCTCTGGCTCATAGCTAACGATCCTTTCGAGCTCCCCTGCTAGCTCCCGCCCCCCCACTGCCTCCCTCTGGGGATCTCCAGGCTCTGCAGGTGTGAGTGACCGAGCCCAGGATGGCTGGTGACAGCTTTATGCCCGTTTCACCAATGAGGTGGGGCTGGTGTCCAAGATTTTCAGTTGCCTCGGGGTGGGCAGGCAGGGCCTCCCTCTTTGTTTCTTGTGGCACCTTAGAGACTAACAAATTTATTAGAGCATAAGCTTTCGTGAGCTACAGCTCACGCATCCGATGAAGTGAGTGTAGCTCACGAAAGCTTATGCTCTAATAAATTTGTTAGTCTCTAAGGTGCCACAAGTACTCCTTTTCTTTTTGAGAATACAGACTAACACGGCTGCTACTCTGAAACCTTTGTTTCTTGTGTCGCCCACCCGAGGACTCTGCACCTCCTGAAAACCAAGCACTGGGTGTCTCAAGTTGGGCACCCAAAATCAGTGGACACCTAAGAAACTGTAGGCCTGAGAAACTCACCCAAGATCCAGGGACTCTGTGGCCGGGGTAGCATAAGAGAAATCCAGGAGTCCTGAACCTCGGTGCCTTACCAAACCGCTGTCCCCCCCCGCCTCCGCCTAGGTGGGTCATCGTGCCTCTTGCTTTGGCTTCTTAGTAATTGTGTTCTCTGCCCCCCCTCCAGTCCATATGACACCCCAAAGAGGAAGAAGCTGGGGATCGGCTTCAAGAGCGAATGGTCTTCGCTGTCGCAGGACTCCGTCTCGTCTGAGTCATCGCAGGACTCCGGGTGGTCCGAGTCTTTGGATTCAGGTCAGCACTTCTGCGGTGCAGGGCCACTCTAGGCTTTTGTCCCTGGACGCTGGGGCAGGGCCAGGTCTCCAAGTGCAATTGACTTTTGGAGAGTGTAAGGGGGGAGGTCTCCCATGTCTTTGTACCACTTCCCCACCATGCAGTTTGCAGTGCTGGGCCTCTCAGGGCAAGCATGCCAAGGCCTGGAATAGCGTGGAGGGGGGTACCGTGCTGCAGACCGGGTGTGAGGAGCGAGCAGCATGGGCCCAGGGGGGAGGCCCAGGACTGGCCCCGCAGGGGGCTGTGGGTCGGGGACACTGGGGAGCATGCTAACACACTGCCTGCCTCTGGGCCATGCTGTCTGCAGCTCACTTCCACGTGAACTAAATTCCTTCCCGGCTGTGTCTGGGCTCTGCCTCTGCTGTCCCCGTCGTGGGGGGGAACATCTGCTAAAGAGACACTCTTCCATTTGGCCCGCTGTCCTCCCTATGGGGAGAGCCTTCACTTTCCTTCGGGAGCTTCCCGCAATGCTTCCTAAGGCCCAGAGCGTTGCTAGGGTCCCAGGTCCCCAGCCAGCGAGGGATGCTCTGAGTGCAGGGGAAAGGATGCCTAGAAATCCAGTCCTTGCCTGATTAAATTACGATGTCAGCCCCTAGTCCATACAGTTAATCTCCCTTCTCTCCCCCCCCCCCCACTGGGTTTTGTTTACACTATTATCACTAAAAATGATCTGGGTTGAGTGACCTGACCCCTCTTTGAAATCTGCTCTAGAGTCCCACCTACATTTAAGCCATCTGTCTGGAATGGGTATGTGTGTGTGTGGGAGAAGTGAAGTGAGGCTGACTTGCCTTTAAGTTATTGGCCATCTCCAGATAAGGGAAACCTTTTATGTGGTGGAGGGGTGTGTGTGATTAAATCAAGCCCTCTGGGAGAAGGCAGCAGCTTCTGGCACCTCCTGCACTGTGGGCTCTGGGGGGGAGCTGCAGTCCAGCACTGTTGGCCCGGGGGGGAGTTTGGGGTGGGCAGGGCTTGGCATCTGGGAAGCCTTCATTCTATACCCTGGGGAGAGTGAGAAGCAACCGTATGGAACAAGTTTCTTATTCCCTATGTGGAGAGCAGCAACTGCTGCAGAGCACAGGGCATCAGGACTCCTGGGTTCAACTTCTGTCTCCGGGAGGCAGTGCGTCTTGTGGCTGCCCATGGGGACTGGGAGATAAGACTCCTGAATTCTGTTCTCAGCTTGTCACTGACTTGCTGTGGGCACGTCACTTTCCCTGTCTATAAAATGGAGATGACACTTGACTAATGAACCGGGGGAGGCTTAACTTAACCTTGGAAGGAATGGCAAGGGCTAGTGTGCTTGGTTCCCCTAATCACAATGAACTTTAAATCCATCTCCGCTTGGCTTGTGAGCAGCTTGGTGGAGAAGTCAGCAGACCTGGCAGTATCTGCCTTTCACCCTGCCACCGTTCACCTCTCCCCAAGAGATGAAATGTATGTGAAGGAAGCTGAGGGTTTTGCACCCTTGCTGCTGCTGGGCCCCCAACTCCGTTTTCCTAGGGACTTATTCATGGGTGTTTCATTTGCACAGGAGTTGGGCTGGATTCCCCTGGACAGCTGGACCCAGAACCCTTTGAAGAAGTGTAAGTTAAATGTCTCCTTTTCCTTATCACTTGGCCTGTTGGATTCCGCTTAACCCTGGAAAAGAGGGAGCTACAGTATAGCTGGAGTTTTAAGGGTTAATGTAGGAGTTTGGGTACATCTACCTTGTGCTGTGATCCTAGGAAGCCTTGCTAAGCAGGAACAGGCCAGGTTAATTCTTGGATGGGAGACACCCAAGCAAACCTAGATGCTGCCCAAGATGGTGTTGGTGACTCAGGACTGGTGCTTTTCTCTGGAAGGCAGCTGTAAATCAGTGCATCGCTAGGGAGTGCTACGCTGCTGGAGTTGCCTGTGGTCAAATCGGAGGTGAATCTGCTGGTGGCCTTTAAAGTCAGGGCACTTTTTGCAAACCCTGTTTTGAAGTAATTCCGTTCTGCCTCCCAGTATCTTCCCCCCCTCATCAATTCCTGGCCCAAACTGTTGTGTGAAGTGTTGCTGTGCACTGTTAAACAGCTTCTGTGCTCCAGCCCAGAAGTGGCTGCATTTCAGTCGTGGGGGAATTGACTCATGTAATCCAGTATAAAGTGAAGTTGTAATTGGATCTACTTTTTCAAGGATTGTCCACAAGTGAGCTTAATCCATTTTTTGGAGAGTGGGGGAAGAAGCCGGGGAAGAGGAAGGGGTGGATTGTTTATCTGAGTCCAGTGCAGTAGCAGAGACTCGCTCCAGCCATGAAATTTCATGCCCTGTGAGATGTAACTAACCCGACCTAAGCCCTGGTGTAGACACTGCTAGGTCAGCAGAATAAGTCTACAGCCTCTCGGAGACGTGGATTAACGCCAGCGATGGAAGAACCCTCCTGGCGCAGAAGAAAGTGTCTATGCGATCGCAGTGCAGCTGCACCACGATTGTCATGTTCCTAGTGTAGACATACCCGCAGACAGAACTGGTGTTGGCTTCACTTCTGATGCCTCCCCAGGCCTTGCTGCCAACTCTCCTTGTGTTGATCACTGGTGGCCAGGGTATCCGTGCACAGACAAGGCCGTTAAGGGACGGCTGGCATCTCTCCAGAGCCATCTGGCACTTGCGGTTTAAAACGCTGCATCGGTGCAGCTGGGCTGCTGCAGCATTTTAGTGAAGACGCTCTACGCTGACAGAAGAGTGTAGTTAATCCCCCTCCCCGAGAGGCAGTAGCTGTTCTGGTGGGAGAAACTCTCCGATCCACATAGCGCTGTCTACACGGCGAGGTTAGGTCAGTGTAACTACATTGCTCAAGGGGTGGATTTTCACATCCCTGAGTGATGTAGATAGACCGCTATTGGTCTGCAGTATAGAGCAGGCTCCAGGGGCTCCCGGGCACTGATGAATCTGGAGCTCAGGCTTTCAATAGATGTATATGGGCAGAGGGTTCTTTCTAGTCCCTTTGAGATTTGAGCCTGAAAATCAGTGTTAGTTATTCCATTCTGGACATAGGCTTTTGTTTTCAAGTTGAGCTTAAAGATCTCTGTGCCGGATGGCCATCTGTTACTTCACTGGAGTTAATGACAGGTTTCAGAGTAGCAGCCGTGTTAGTCTGTATTCGCAAAAAGAAAAGGAGTACTTGTGGCACCTTAGAGACTAACAAATTTATTTGAGCATAAACCTTTCTTGAGCTACAGCTCACTTCATCGGATGCATTTGGTGGAAAAAATAGAGGGGAGATTTATATACACACACACAGAGAACATGAAACAATGGGTTTATCATACACACTGTAAGGAGAGTGATCACTTAAGATAAACCATCACCAGCAGCAGGGCGGGGGAAAGGAGGAAAACCTTTCATGGTGACAAGCAAGGTAGGCTATTTCCAGCAGTTAACAAGAATATCTGAGGAACAGTGGGGGGTGCGGTGGGGGAGAGAAATAACATGGGGAAATAGTTTTACTTTGTGTAATGACTCATCCATTCCCTCGCAAAAAGAAAAGGAGTACTTGTGGCACCTTGGAGACTAACAAATTTATTAGAGCATAAGCTTTCGTGAGCTACAGCTCACTTCATCGGATGCATTTGGTGGAAAAAACAGAGGGGAGATTTATATATACACACACACAGTGTATATAAATACATTACATCATTACACAAAGTAAAACTATTTCCCCATGTTATTTCTCCCCCCCACCCCACCCCCCACTGTTCCTCAGATATTCTTGTTAACTGCTGGAATTAGCCTACCTTGCTTGTCACCATGAAAGGTTTTCCTCCTTTCCTCCGCCCTGCTGCTGGTGATGGCTTATCTTAAGTGATCACTCTCCTTACAGTGTGTATGATAAACCCATTGTTTCATGTTCTCTGTGTGTGTGTATATCAATCTCCCCTCTGTTTTTTCCACCAAATGCATCCGATGAAGTGAGCTGTAGCTCACAAAAGCTTATGCTCTAATAAATTTGTTACTCTAAGGTGCCATAAGTACTCCTTTTCTTTTCACTGGAGTTGCATCAGGTGAATACTGGGATGAAGGTATTGAGCAATTAGGCCCTCTGTGGCTATTGGGGTCTGAAATCTTTCTTGGAGTTCAGAAACCAGCTAGGTGTAGAAAGATCATGGGCCAGGTTCATCCCTTGTGCAACTCCCCCAACGGACTGAATCAGCCTCTACTTCAAACAGACCTCGGCGGCATAATCGATTGAAAACAGGAAATGGAAGGCCGCGCTCCCTACGGTGCTTTGTCACCGTTGCTGGGCTGGATTCTGGTTACATGGTTGTAAATGTGGATTAACTGCTCTCTCAGGTGCAAATCCATTGACCTCCAGAATCCTGGACAGCATCTCCAAAATTCCTCCCCAGTTGGGTTCAGGTGTGAAGGCAGTAAAAGCAGGAGGGGTTCTTAAACCCATCACCCCAACCAGATCAAGGAGGTGTGGTGGTCTCTGTGGTCAGCTCTTTCTTGCACTGCAGTTTGCTGCTGCATGTGGCTGCCTGAGTTCCTGTTAACGATTGTCTCGGGCGTGGGGTGCCACCAAAGATTCTTGGTCGTTCTGCATTTGCTCTCAAAAGTCCCTTCCCTCGAATGGCTCAGGGTTGCTGTTGTGGGTGGGGGCCATTCTGAATGGGGCCGCTGGAGATCTGGCAGCGAGCGCAAGATGCTGCATGCAGGGAGAATCCTAGACTTTAAGGTCAGAAGGGACCATTATGATCGTCTAGTCTGACCTCCTGCACAACGCAGGCCACGGAACATCACCCCCCACTCCTGTAAACTTTCAGGTGTTAGAGCAGGGGGTGGGGAGGGGGTGTTTAGTCCTGATTGAAACAAGCGCCAAGCGTTTCACTCTGAAACTGCTTTGCACTGGGGTCAACAGCTGCACACGCTGCAGGACACGGGCGAGTCAGGCCGTGCCGAGCCGGGTGATTGGGGACCTTCCTGGGCTCTTGGAAGCTCTATTGTCTATTTTGATTGACATCTGACGTTTTAAAAAAAGGCAGTTGCATCTGGGCGAGCGCGGCTGCTCTCCTCCCGCGATCCCTCACTCACCCTCCTCGCACCTGCTCTGACGGTTTGGGAGGAGTTTCCCTCCCCCCTGACAGATGTGCTGGAGAATGTGTGACTTTGGGGTGGAGGTGAACAGATGGTTCCTGGGTCCTCTGCCCACATGCCTGCACTCCCTAAGCTGGCTAGCACGAGTTCCCTTCCAGCGGGAGCCCCTGGGTTACCAGGTGATGGGGGTGGGAAGGTTGCTAGGCAGGCTGGAGGATTGAATTCCACAAGGGAGAGAGTCCAAAGGTTGCAGCCCCCCCACTCCTCCTGTCCTGAGTGAATTGGGGCTCGGCACATTCTTCCATTTGCCTGGCATTGGGAGGGGCCCCCCTCACCCACGTGCTGAGGGGCAGCCCCCTCCCATTGTGCTGCCACACTTTACCCCTCCCGACCAGCTGCTGAGCCCCGGCAACCTCCCCTCCCACCACGGGGCCCATTTACATACAGGTGGAAAGCAGCCGCTTCAGGCCAGTTGCTATAGAAATGCCCCCGCTATCTGGAGCCTTGCTCTGCAGCCCGGCTCACAAAAGGCGCTTTTATTGGCTTCCTTTCTGGGACAGCTTTGTCCCCGGCTGGCTTTAGAGAGCCCCCCGCCTGCACCCCGCCCAGCTAAGCGTTGATTTAACTTCACGTGAATCAGAACTAGGTCAGCAGCAGCAACTGTGGTGTCTTGGATTGTTGTTTTCCAAGACCACCCTGTTGTTCAGAGGGCGTTTAATTAATCCGCGCTCCTTAACTTAAGTGGCACGACACGGCTCACGCACGCAGGGAGCCAGCGTTCCTTTAAGACTCTGCCTGCACAAGGGCTTAAACCTGGCTGACATCAGCTGTATTCAAACACGGCTTAACCCCACATGCCCTAGTCTGTATGTTGGGGCTTTGAGATCTTGCAGGCTGACAGGCACAATGTAGGAAGTGGCCTCAAATTTTGTGGGCTTCTGTTTTTAGGATGCACAACTTGGGACAGCCTGGGTCTGATTTCCTCCCCCCCCATATAAATATGCAAACAGTCTTTGGGGTGCCTGATTTCCCCCCCCCCCCAAACTCTGTCTGAAGTCACTGGGTGCACAGCATCCCGCAGGCCCAGATTCAGAGACGCCTGAAATCAGTAGCCACTCTCAGCAACCTTGACTGTTATGACCTTGAGCAGCGTGGGACTGGAACCCAGGCGTCCGGCCTGTGCTCTACTCGAAACACATCACCATCCTTCTGTTACGCAGCTTCCCTGGCTGGCTTGTGGGGCAGGAGGCGTTTGAGGGGATGAAGGGAAGCAGGGTGGTGGAGGTCTGACCCATGGACCTGATTCTTCTCAGTTACTTTGTTGCTTTTTGGAGCTGTAGGGTGTGACCGGAGACCCACTGTCTCCTCTCCTTTCACCAGCTGGGAAGCCGTGTTGGGCCAGATGGCTTAGTCACTGGGTGCGTGGAGTACGGCGCTGCTCCCTAGCCTCCTGCTTATGGAGTGAGCTGCTCCGTGTGAGGAAGGGTGGCCGAATTGGGCCCGGGAGCTAAAACGCCTCCTTAACCTCTCCCTGGCAGTCAGTGCCACTGTAAGTTGGCTCAGATGCAGGCCCTTTGCTCGTGTGAACGTGAACGTAACACGCAGCTCTTCTCCCTCTCCTCCTGCAGCTTTGAGAAAGCAATTCTGGAATCGGGAAGAGTTGTCAAAGAGTAAGTGCACTGACCTTTCTTTCCCTCTTTGTAAAGCCTGATGTATATCCTCCACAGTCTCTCCTCCCTGTGCTACACCCCTACATGCATGCTGCACCCAGGGAAGGGAAGGGCCAAGCTCCTCAGTGCAGATCAGGCCGTTTGGATTTTATTTCCCACTTGGGGTAGGGTTGATCGAGTCCTGAACAAACCTCTGGCAGCGTCCAGCCGCCGACGTACAGCCCACATCCATTGCTGTCCTGCCTGCATGGCAGGAGGCAGTGGCTGTTTGCCCTCTCTAGGGCTTTTGTCCCATCTTGCCATGTTCAGAGCATCAGTCACTAAAGGCAAAGACCTTAATGCCATGTCCAGACCGCTGAGCGGGTCGGGGAGCAGAGCTGCGCTCACAAAGGCGGTGCCCGTCAGCACGGAGCCCAGTTCTCATTCACGCTAAGGCCACTTTCCGCCGCTCCCCTCATGGAAATACTGAGTGTGACTGCAACCCCATTCTGTTCTGAGAACCCTTTACACTGCTGGAAGGGTATAAAGCAGCCTTAATTCGTGCGTAGGAGAATCAAACCCATCTGCGTAGATTACCCCTAGCACTGCCCCTCCTGTACAATAACCTGCACAGAAACTTGCTTCCCCTGCCCTCACTTGTGAGAGCTAGTTAGCTGTGGGGTTGCCTGCATCGGTCAGTTCTTGCAGGGTCTCGTGGTGGCTTTTGGGGCCTGAGGGGGAAGGGGAGGGTGGGTTCAGGACAGCGCAGCCTCTGGCAGGGGTCGCTGACCAATACCTTTTCCTGCTTTGCCTTTTTAGCAAGAGATTCCCCGTCCGGAGGATCCACTCCCTGCCGGTGAGTCCCTGTCTCCCCTCTGCAGATCTGATCGCACGGCCAGAAGTGCTGGCTTTGGGGAAACCCAAGGGTGACAGCTACTGATCTGCTGCGGCCAGGGTGGCTGGGGCTGGCTGGATGCTGTGTTGGCCAAGGAGGTCTGGCCAGGGGGGAGCCCATGGCTGCTGTCCCATGACAGAGGGGAGTGGTTCAGGATTTTGGGGGTGCAGCTCATCCCTTAGGGGGTGAGTGCATTGCTTCTTCCCTGACACACACACACACACACACACCCCCATTCCTGTGTCTGGGCTAGGAGTGTCCGTAATGGGCTCTGAAGGGAGGAGCATCCAGCACACAGAATGGGTCAGTCCCCTGTCACGTGCTTGAGTGGGGGTAGAAAGAGCCCCCAGGAGCTGCGTTGAAGTGGGGAAATAGGTGAGCCACTGATGGCAAACCTGTGTCAGAACTGTGGACCCTGGAGAGACCACATGAATGGCCAGACTGAGGCAGACCAATGGTCCATCAAGCCCAGTATTCTGGCTTTTGACAGTGGCCAGTGCCAGGTGCCCCAGAGGGAATGAACAGAACAGGGCAATTCTCGAGTGATCCATCCCCTGTCGGCCAGTCTCCGCTTCTAGGGAAGGGCCCTGAATGGTAGCGGGAGCCTGTGTGGCAGCAGGTTTGACCTCTCCCTCCTCTCGTCCAGGAGAGGCTCCTGGGCACCAGTCCTGCCCTGAAACACATTTCCAACGCCAAGGAGTTCAGCAGCCCGGAGACACGTGAACGGCCCTCGCGCAGGAAAGAGAACAAGGAGAATGTGAGTCGGGAGGCAGAGAAGGGATGGACTGGGGATGTGACGGGGGAGCAGATTTCAAGAGCTGTCCCAGCCCCATCACTGAAGGAAGGAGCAGAGTGGGCTTGTCCCTTACAGCCCATTCCTTGGGGCCGTGTCCCATCTAGTTCCCGCTGGATTATGAAGGGGTCTCGCCTTCTGGAGATGTTCCCAGATACAGAACCTGAATTCTCTGCTCAGCGAGCCCAGAAAAGGGCTGGTCTCAGGCAGGTGGGACTTAGCCCTGGGCTTGTATTGCTTCTGTCCTTGGCAAACCATTGTGCCTTGGCCCAGGGAGAGCCAGTGTGAGTGGCACAAGCCCTTCAGTGTTGGTGACTGAGTCATGCCCACTTAAGCCAGGGCTGCGTCCTGCTCGGGTGGCATGTTGCTGGCAAGCAGTCTGAGTGTGGGTGGCCCAAAAGGGCTGGGCAATATGCCAGCGAAGTGCATCCCCAGTCGGGTAACATTCAGGCCTTTGGCCTTCGCAGGCGGGGTTTGTATTTAAGATACCGCTGAGGCCTACGAATCACAGCCGGCTTCACCCCTTTGATGGGAGCAGCGAGAAGGACCCTTTTGCACAGAGACCAAACTCTGCCCCGGACCTCCTGGTGAGCGCGGGTCTGGGGTGGGGGATGGGGGCGGGATAGGGAATGGGGGGTGTGCATGGCCGTAGTGGGGAGGTCTGGAGCATAGTGTGGTACCAGCTGTACTTCACACCTGGGTGATGCCAGGACCCGGGAGCCCACGCCCGTGAAGCTGATGCAGGGTCCCTCTTCGTGTTAATCCCTATCATCTGCATAGCACCTGGGCTGCCTTTTGGACCGGGGTGGAGATGTGTAAATACAGAAGCTACCCGTGGCTGAAATGCACCTGCTTCTGGGGTAGGGTACAGTCAGTATCTAATAGTGACTGTCTGGGACAGGAGGTGAAGGAGGTACCAGGCCAGGATCTGTCTCTTGCTCTGGCTACATTGCACTGCTCTGGCAGCACCCAGCAGGCAGCAAGCTAGCTCAGTGCTTTGGGATCCCTAATTGCTACAGGTGGCCGTGACTTTGTGTCCACATCTTGTGCCATGGCTTTGCACTTCCTGGTGGCTTGTCCCCCAGTTGCACGCCTCCTTTGTCAGAGGAGGCCTCCCTAAGAGCCCCGCATCACAGCAGGTCCCGCAGCCAGATGGCTCCTGCTCAATCTGTGGCCCCCAGGCATGCTCTAACCCCTCCCCCTTCGCTGTGTGCTCCCCAGTGTGGCAGCCCCGAGAAGGAGAACATGGGGATGGAAGCCGAGAGCCCGGTGTGCCTGCGCCACTCCTCCCTGACCTCCTTCGTGACCGACGAAGAGGATGATGGGTTTATGATGATCCTGGACGAGGAGGAGCTGAAGGTACAGTGTGTGTGGGTCATCCCTCGCGGCCCCCTAACATCCTGCGCCCCAGCTGCTCCTTCAGGCTGCTGGATCGTAGCTTGGGGAGCACTGGCTTTGGGAGCTAAGTCTCGAGCCTGTACTCCCATCCTGCTCCAAAATGGAGCACAACCCCATCCCCCGGCTCATGCACTACCACCCAGCCCCTCGCTCCTTCCTGGCCTCCCTCAGGCAGGGGATGTGCTGCGCTCTTCCCTGGGCTGTCTGATGATCCACCACACTCAGTCTGGATGACCTGCCAGTCCCTCCCCTGTACCTGGGTGGTCTCTGACTCTAGAATCACAAATGAATGTTCATGGGGCAAATATAGCTAGCAATCTGCAGAGCGCAGGTTTTAGGGAAACCCTCCGGCCCCTGCTGAGGGCCAGAGAGAACCACAGGGTTTGTCTGGCTCCTGTAGCCCCTCGGTAGCTTGTGATTTGCCAACTCCTGTCTCAGTCTCCCTGGCAAGAGGGGAGGATGGGATGGGGCTGGTGGGAATCCATTGCCTCATTCTTGGTGTGGATTGCCCTGATCCCACTGCCTCTTCCTCAGAACGATGCGGACGTGCCGCCGGGGATGGAGAACCTGCTGACTGCCCCACTGGTGAAAAAGGAAGGCGCTGATCTGGTATGTGGGAGCCTGGTGCAGGGTCGGGGCCTCTCTTTCCAGTGAGCTTGCAGGGGGTGAAAGGGGCCGGGTGAGCCAGCCTGGAGACCATGCTCCCCTTGTTCTGAAGGGGCGCCTGTGTGCTTTCTGCCGACGACCGGCCGTCGTGCTGGGGTCGATCTGAGGCAGGTCCGCTGGGAGGCCTTTCTAGAAAGGCAATTGATGTGCATGGAGCAAAGGGCCAAGCGGTGGGGGGTGGGGTTCTGCACTGCATTCTCCTCCCTGAGCCCCACTGACACCAAATCGGAGTCACTCCCCCTCCCGGGTGTGGCTGGGAGCAGAATTGGGCCCGTGGCCTCTTAGTGTCTCCTAAACAGAGCGTGAAGCCAAAACCGGTGTGTCTGGGTCAAACTGCCACCCCCGTGATGTGAAATGGGGCAGACAAGGCCTGCCCCTTCCAGGCCGCGGCAAACGGCTGCCCTGCCCTCTGTGCCCATGGAGGAGCGAGAGGCCAGAATGAGGCTCTAACCACATCTTGCTCTCATCTGTGCAGAGGTTGGTGAGACGCAGCAAATGTCGCCAGCTCTTCAGGTCCCCCTCCATGCCCAGCAGCGTGATCCGGCCCATCCTGAAGCGTCTGGACAGGCCGCAGGACAAAGACACTCCGGTCAAAACCAAGAGGCGGAAGAGCGTGGCTGGCACCCCGATCGAGGAGAAGGCAGAGGAGCCGGTAGGTGATACGAAGACAGACTTGGGGCCAGGGACATCTCCCTCTCCATTCCCTGGCTCCAGAACCTCCCAGCCCAGGGAGGGCTGGCTACTAAACATACTGGGGTATGCTTCGAGATCTCCCTTCTCCCCCTCCCACCTCCCCCAAAGCCTTCAGCAGTAAATCACTAGCTAGGGTTGTACTGTAGGCATCTGGAATGGCCCTGCTGGCCATCTGGAAATCGGTGGGTGGTAGGGGGAAGCCTCTTGGCTAGCTCTGCCATGTCATACGTCCTTCTCTCCCAGCTCTGGAACATGGGCCCCAGCACTTTGGGCAATCGAGGGGCACTGCCCCCTTAAATGGGAGGTGTTTTTCCCATGCCCTGCTCCTCCCAAATCTGTTTTTCTTCATTCTTTCCCTCCTCTTGCTGTCCTGGGAGGAGCAAGTGATTCTCTGCTGTAACCAGCTGGAATCTCCCACCTCCGCATAGCTCGTAGGCGCACCGGCCTGTCGCCCACAGACTGCAACACGAGCTGAGCCCCTGCAAGGGGCAAAGAGCCGCTAGGAAAATGGGGCGGGGAGACTAAGAGTTATGGCCAAGACGAGTCTCTGTCAAGTGCTGTTGCAGCCCTTGTGAGCCTGATACTTGGCTGCCGTGTGTCCTCCCTGGCACTCCTGCAAAGTGGCTGTGAGATGCTCCTGTATCAGAACCCTGCTGTCCCTGTCTCTTGCTCCTGGTGCGGAGTCTAAGGAACTACACCACATTCAAGGCACTGGAGGGGAGGGATCCAGACCCACGAACTTCGATGGGGCTGATCACATGAGTTAAAGGCTGCAGGCTTCTTGCCTCTTTAGATTCTGGCACCCCCATGTGGTAAAATCACAATGGACCAAATTGAATTAACCATATAGCTGCAAAATCTGGCCAGGATTGATGATCCATGTGTCTGTGCTGGGAGCATAAATGTCGGTGATCATAGCCTTTAGGGCCAGATTGAACAATTACCAGGGTTGTGGTCGATTTTTCCATCACTGACAATTTTTGAATCAAGATGGGATGTTTGCCTAAAAGCTCAGCTCTAGGTATTACTGAGGGGCAGGTCTCTGGCAGGAGGTCAGACTAGATGATCATGATGCAGTCTGTGGAAGCATTCTGGTCATCTTGTCCGACCTCCTGGCTAGCCCAAGCCAGAGACCTCCACCCCAGGTTCCTCCACTCCAAACTGCTAGCTGAGTTCTTGTATAGAAGGCTCTCCGGTGTTGATTTGACATCCAGTCTCGGTTTCCTCCTAGAAAGCAAGGCTGTTGCGCTCCAGGTCCTTCTGCCATGATGAGATTGAGAACATCTTGGATAATGACCACCGAGAACTCATCGGGGACTTCTCAAAGGTATTGGGGTGGGGGGGAGAAGAAAAACCCCTTCATACTAAATCGACCAAAATGAACCTTCCCCACCGCCAAAAGTTATTAAAACCTTCCCCGGGCTGTGCTGGAAACCCAGTAGCCGCCTGCCCTTGTGTAGGCCGTGCAACTGACTAGACGCCGACGTGAAACAGACCAGCCTAATGTCATTGTCCAAATGGAAAGAAATTCCTGTTTGTTTGTGAATCGTGCCTGGCATTTTACAGACAACACAAGGGTGGTGGTTTCTTCTGTCTTGCCCCTTCCTTCCACCTATGCCAACTTTATAAAAGCGACCAGATCAAAATGGTAGCTGCTCATGCCAGCTCCTCCCCAGTTGTACAATTACAATAGGAGAGAGGGCAGAACTGGGATTTCCAATCCCACAGATGAACGATTGGTTTGAAACAAATGTCTGCCTTGGAGTGGTAAAGGAATGATTTCTTTTGGTCTTAATGAGTCTTATTAAAACTCTTCTAAAAATGTAACCTTTGCCCCCCATGTGAATTCATAGTGCCCCTTTATAAAGTTCTAATCTAAGGTATTGTTAATGCTGGGAAATGCTCTAAAAACCATCACCCCAGCTCTGGATACATTCCACGAGGAAAGAGCTTAACTTCAGTCGCTAACTGCTCCTTTGTTATAGGCCTATCTTCTACAGACTGTGGAAGGGAAACATCAGGACTTGAAATACATCTCCCCAGAAATGGTAAGGAGGCAACTGATCGTGACCAGGGCTGCAGGTTTATCACAGTGCAGTAAAAAGTTAGACACTGATTTCTTGTTTTGTCTGACTTCGGTCTGTGACTTCCTGCAGGAAGGCTTGGAGTCGGTCCCCTGCCCTGTGTGGACGGGAGCCCCTGGGGTGGTGGGGCAGATGGACAGCAAGCCCTACTCCACTGTGTCCTGCAGGGATGGGCTCTGTTCTTTACTCTGGGCATTATGACCTGGCACATGGGGCTGCAGCATCACTCACTCAATCACACATGCGTCACTGTCCTGGCCTTAAGGGAGGAGTGGCAGGGCCAAACTTGAGTGGTGCTGTGATCCCGTGTTATAGCTTGGAATGGCCAGAGCAGGGAGCCAGGCCCGGGGTGAGTGTGGGGGACGTTTACTTTCCAGCCCCTCCTCAACAGGCTGGGATTAGGGTAATGGTGCCAGGGCAGAGGGTGCTGCTGCAGCTGGCTGGTGCCCCCTCATTTGCAATATACCTGTGGCTTGTACTAAATCTGGTCCATGACTTTGCCGTGACACCCTGCAGCCCTCACTGTAACAATCAGTTGCTTAGGCCTGATTCTGCAGCCCAGAGTCTGAACTCCAACTGTTTAGCCTGAGCGGTGGCAGTAGGGCCAGGCCCCGGGGAAGCAGGGGCTTGTTTACACCAGTGGAACAGCACAGTCCTGCTTCAAGCGACCATGTGCTTTTCTTCTCTCCACTGCAGATGGTGGCCGTACTGAACGGCCAGTTCAATAGCCTCATTGAGAACTGTGTGATCGTGGACTGCCGGTATCCCTACGAATATGAAGGAGGTCACATCAAGGTCAGAACCGCCGCCTTGTTTGTCTCTGTTTAACCTTGACAGGCAGCATGGCCCAGGGGTGTGAGCACAGGAGCCAGTGCCGGGGAGTTCTGCTCTCCTCTGTGACCCCGGGGTCTGTCCTTCAAGCAAAAACGCTAAAATGTTTGGGTGCCTGGAGTTTGGCACCCAAACAAGTGGGATGATTCTCTTCAAGATGCTGAGCTCATAGGAATGGCCAGACTGGGTCAGACCAAAGGTCAATCAAGCCCAGTATCCTGTCCTCTGACAGTGGCCAATGGCAGGTGCCCCAAAGGGAATGAACAGACAGGTTATCAATGATCCATGCCCTGTCACCCAATCCCAGCTTCTGGCAAGCAGAGGCTAGGGACATCATTCCTGCCCATTCTGGCTGATAGCCATTGATAGGTCTATCTTCCATGAATCTATCTAGCTCCCTTTTGAACCCCGTTATAGTATTGGCCTTCATCACACCCTCTGGCAAGGAGTTCCAGAGCTCGACAGTACGTTGCATGAAAAAATACTTGTGTGTGTGTGTGTGTGTGTGTGTGTGGGTTAAACCTGCTACCTGTTTCATTTGGTGGCCCCTTGCTCTTGTATTATGAGAAGGAGTAAATAACACATCCTTATCTACTTTCTCTAGACCACCCATGACTTTATAGACCTCAGTCATCTCCCCCCTTAGTCGCCTCTTTCTTCCAAGCTGAAAAGTCCCACTCTTATTAATCTCTCCTCATACAGCAGCCATTCTAGACCCCTCATCATTTTTGTTGCCCTTTTCTGAATCTTTTCCAATTCCAATATATCTTTTTTGAGATGGGGCGACCACATCTGCAGGCAGTATTTGAGATGTGGGCGTACCGTGGATTTATACAGAGGCAATATGATATTTTCCTCTTATTCTCTCTCCCTTTCTTGATGATTCCCAACATTCTGGTCACTTTTTGGACAGCCGCTGCACCTTGAGTGGATGATTTCAGAGAACTGTCCACAATGACTCCAAGATCTTTCTTGAGTAGTAACAGCTAATTTAGACCCCATCATTGGTATACGTAGAGTTAGGATTGTTTTCCAATGTGCATTACTTTGCATTTATCAATATTAAATTTCATCTGCCATTTTGTTGCTCAGTCACCCAGTTTTGTGAGATCCTTTTGTATCTCTTTGCAGTCTGCCTTGGACTTGAAGTTGTGAAGGTTAGGACTATAACTGGGTTTAAAAGAGAACTGGATAAATTCATGGAGGTTAAGTCCATTAATGGCTATCAGCCAGGATGGGAATGAATGGTATCCCTAGCCTCTGTTTGCCAGAGGGTGGAGATGGATGGCAGGAAAGAGATCACTAGCTCATTACCTGTTAAGTGCCCTCCCTCTGGGGCACCTGGCATTGGCCACTGTCGGTAGATGGACCTTTGGTCTGACCCAGTATAGCCATTCTTATGTAACTAATCTTGAGTAGTTTTTTGTATCCTTTGTAAATTTTGCCTCCTCACTGTTTACCCTCTTTTCCAGATCATTTATGAATACATTAAATAGGACTGGGCCCAGTACAGATCCCTGGGGGACACCACTATTTACCTCCCTCCATTCTGAAAACTGACCATTTATTCCTACCCTTTATTTCCTATCTTTTAACCAGTTACCAATCCATGAGAGGACCTTCCCTCTTATCCCATGACTGCTTATTTTGCTTAATAGCCTTTGGTGAGGGACCTTGTCAAAGGCTTTCTGAAAATCTCTAAATACACTATATCCACTGGATCTCCTTTGTCCGCATGCTTGTTGACTCCCTCAAAGAATTCTAGTAGATTAGTGAGGCGTGGGGAAAAAAAAAAAACCTTTAAAAAAAACCATGTTGACTATTTCATAACAAATTACGTTCATCTATGTATCTGACAATTTTGTTCTTTACTATAGTTTCAACCAGTTTGCCCAGTACTGAAATTAGGCTTATTGGCCTGTAGTTGCCAGGATCACCTCTGGAGCCCTTTTTTAAAAATTGGTGTCACATTAGCTATCCTCCTATCATTTGGTACAGACAATGATTTAAATGATAGTAGTCCTGCAATTTCACATTTGAGTTCCTTCAGAACTCTTGGGTGATACCATCAGGTCTTGGAGACTTATTACTGTTTAGTTTATCAATTTGTTCCAAAACCTCCTCTAATGACACCTCAATTTGGGACAGTTCCTCCGATCTGTCACCCAAAAAGAATGGCTCAGGTTTGGGAATCTCCCTCACATCCTCAACAATGAAGACCAATGCAAAGAATTCATCACTTGAATGGGGGTACAGGTGCTTAGTGGGTTTGTGGGCACTGGACAGAGATCCCAGGAGCATATAACAATGGTGGATGCGAACATTGCCTTTGGCAATGGGTCGGGGAGGGTAAATGATGGTTGTGTAGCATAGTTCACCCATTGCACATGCTGAATGATGAGCAGTGGCACAGGGAATCAGGCCCTTAAGCCCTCTCGTTTCTTAAGACCTCATTGGCCCTGTAGGGTTTTACGCCTCGTGCTGCTTCTCTGGGTCAGTGAGAAAGGGGAGGGTCTTTCCGGCTGCCTCTGACTTGGAAATGCCGTTTTTCCTCTAGGGGGCTGTGAACCTGCCACTGGAGCAGGACGTAGAGGACTTCCTGCTGAAGAACCCCATCGTCCCGTTCGACATGCAGAAGAGGGTGATAGTGATATTCCACTGTGAATTTTCTTCGGAGAGGGGTCCCAGAATGTAAGTGGGCCACAAGCTGTGTGGGAGCTACACGTCCTCCCAACACCCTTGTCTACCAGCCACAGAGGAGTAGACACTGGTGTACTTAAAAGAGCTTGAAGCGATATAGCTGCAGGGGGTAGTTAAGGACCCAGGTTGACTGTACCAGTCAGGAATTGTTTGAACAATCCCTGGCATAGTGATGCCATCCCACCAAATTACAGATCCCAAGATGTTGGGAAGGGTACAAAGTGGTTAATCCATCCCTGAGCCATTGGGTCCCCAAGAAACTTGTGTGTTGACAAATCGACCTACAAGACTAAATGATAAAGAATTGCCTCCTGGATCTAGGCTTCAGGGGAACTCTTGTCCATTGACTCACTCTGTCTGGCTTATGGTCCTGTAAGCACTCCAGCACTGTGGTCTTGCTGTCTAAGTGCAATAGCCTGTCTTGTTGGGAGAGAACCGAAAGAATCAACACTCTCGACCACTCATGGCCTGGGTGAATCCCAACTCTATGGTTCTCCCTTTAGCTTCCACACCAGGCTAAATACTCACTTCTGGACACTGGGCCTGATCCTTCTCTAACCAGCATAGACCCGGAGCGATGCCACTGAAGTCTGTAGCTGATTGAGGGAAGAACTGGAGGGATTGTGCAGTGCTGCTGTCACATTCTGGCTATGAAATGCAGCACCTCTCGGGTGGAATGTATTTGGGCCAAAGGTGCTATGGAAAACTGTGGGCCAGATCCTTAGCCCAACGTACATTCGCCCAGCTCTGACTTCAGAGCAGCTAGCTAAGGATCTGGCCCAATCATTCCATGGCACAATGGCATTCAACGCAGTCCCTTGTGTGCGCAAAATTAAACCGGGTCAGATGATCTTTAACCTCATGCTTCTGTGTCTTGAAGGTGCCGGTTTGTCAGGGAAAAAGATCGGGCACGCAATGAGTACCCCAACCTGCACTATCCTGAACTGTACATTTTAAAAGGAGGATACAAAGAATTCTTCCCGCAGTACCAAGTAAGTCATGGTGGAATCTTCCTGTCAGTGAAATGTGTGTCTGTCTGTCCATCCCAGAAGCACTGCCTTTGGCTGGGGGCACCCACTGGTGCAATGGGAAGCATAGCTGAGTGTGTAACTAAGGCTTGTGTTACCCTCTCCAAGGTTGGCAGATGCCAGGTGGCAGTGGCATGCACCAAAATATCTTCCCTGCCCCAGCGCATTCACCCTCTGGAATGGGGACAGCCAGTATCCTGGACGCAAGAGATTCCAGGGTCTGTTTAAAACCTCCAGATTTTGAGCTTCTGCAGAACCTGTGGCTGAGCGCCGCGTAACGGCGGAATAAGGGGACCCAGAGAGCAGGACGGGTCTTAAAGTGAGACTTAGAGAAGGGAAGTGACTCGTTGTACACAGACTGGGGGAGCTTGAGACACAAGAGCAGCTGCATTTCCCCTCCCTGGGGACTGGGGCATTATGGGGTGAGAGGTCATGGTTGAAGGAGAGGCCTTGTGAGCTGGGGCTGGTGGTGACTGAGTCCATGGCAAGTTTAAAAACCAAATAGAATGATTTCCAGGTGGCTGCAGGAAGCCAGCAAAGGAGCCCAGTGTCTCTGGATGGGGGGGTATGTTGATTAGCCTGTGAAGGGGACCGAGGACAGGGCCAAGAGCAGTCTGGCTGCAGTGCCTTGGGCCCCATGGCGATGGAGAAAGGGGCTTGGGGAGATATCCAGCCTCCTGGCATTGTCACCGGTTTTAGACACTGCTGTACATCTGGCAGCTCTTAGCAGGTAAACCAACAGCTGTTCCAAGGGGCTCTTGACTGTAGCAGAGTTGTGGGTGGGAAGGGGCTCAGCCCTGGGGGCGGTTGGCCATTCTGTTAACACGAGCCCTGTGCATCTGTCCCCAGGCGCACTGTGAACCTCGGGACTACCGTCCCATGCACCATGAGGACTTCAAGGAGGACCTGCGGAAGTTCCGTCAGAAGAGCCGCACGTGGGCAGGAGAAAAGAGCAAGCGGGAGCTGTACAGCCGCCTCAAGAACTTCTAAAGGGGGGCAGGGTGAGGGGGCCACAGGGCAACTGCCACATGCATTGAAGAGAGACTTGACACACCTTGCCGCAAGGCTCGGGCTGGTTCCCAAGGTGAGAACCGTTCTGCTGAGCCAGTTTCTTTGGACATGGTTGGAGATCCATCTACTCCTTGGCCAGGAAGCCATGGGACAGAGTAACACATGCACATACCTCCCGTAACCGCACATACCTCCCATAATGACAGAACTGTGTGGCGCTCGAGGGCTTCCGAATCCCCTGGGCTAGTTGCCCTCTCCATGCTGTGAAACACCTACCGGGGATAGAATTTGTAGTTCTGACGTTGACCCAGATCCTCCATGAACTTGTGGTTGCACTGGACATAGGAGCTAGGCTGGATATTTCAGGTACCATGCAAGTGTCGGTTGACACTGTCCAAGTCTGCGTGTTTCAAATGCCGACTGTTCTCTGACCTGGTTGGTGGGATCATCTTTCAGTATTTGCAGTGGCAACTGCACTGCCTTGAGGAGGTGAAAACCAGTACGCTGTCTAGCATCCACCAATTGCTGCAAGAGGTATGAGTGTTGCATCAGCCCCCCTGTAAGCTGTTCTGAGTGTGGATGTGTGTGTCCACAAGCTGTTGTGCCTTCAGTCTCTGGAAAGGTTAAACAAACCAAATGCAATCGGAAGCTGACTGAGGGGAAGGTCATGCTTGACTGAGATCTTCATTTCGGCCCAGCTCAGTTTCTTAGGGCCTCCTGGAGCCACATGGCACTTGAGTGCAGCGTGATTGTCCTTTTAATCTTACATTCATTGTTTAAATCATGGCCAAGAGTGGGAATGCTCCAGGGGCAGGGTGGGGGTGTTAAAAAGAAAGGCCTCAGGGTCTGGGGGAAAACTCCAGGATTTGCCAAATTCAGTGCTGAAAAAAGCTTTGCTAGACAGGCACCCCAGTGCCTTTTTAATCTGCTCTTGAGGTCAGAGACCGTTCCCGTAACACCTTCCAGGTCACACCTAGAGTGCCTGTTTGTGGCACAAGGTGGAAATACCAACTTCTGCCTGAGGCAATGCTGCTGGGCAGGACTTGTGACGTGACTGAAAGCAAATCCCGTGAGGTGCCTAGATCAGAGGGTAGTGAAGCATCCAACCTCTGGACTGGGGCAGTCCTGCTAGGCTGCAAAATTGCTTGCTTCAGGGGGACTTGGTTAGCCTGAACTGGCCACCTTATCGCCCTCCTAAGGGAGGTAGGGAAGGCTCTGCAGCCTGAGGATTGGCTTTGCTTCGTCCCTCTACATCATAATGCTCAGTTCAGAGAGGCAGCAGAGTCTGGTGGTTAGAGCCGAGCCTGGGGAAGTCAGGGCCACCTTGGTTTCTTGGGTTATGCTATGGGCCAAGAGTCTCCTCTTAATTACAGGTGTAAAAACCCAGTTTAGCTCCGTTGGCTTCAGTGGGGTCAATCCAGATTTGCATCAGAGTAAATTTAGATCTGAATTAGGGCTTTAACCTCTCACTGCCTCAGTTTCCCCATCTACATGTTTTAGGATTTGACACTGCTGCCCATCACTGTAGTATCTGACCGCCTTCCACAAATACTGACCTGTCTTTGCACAAGTGGGCGGGAGGTAAAAACGCCATCCGGGGAGCTTGTTGTTGTGCAAATGTATCTTTTGTAGGCTAGCTTGTGTTCTTCTCTGCGACCAGTGGAATTCTGGGGCCTGATTCACCATTGCGATGCTCAATGAGTGTAATTGCACTGAAACAGTAGGAACCTGACTTCAGGGCTATCCCACGGGTGTATCTAATGGGTAATAACTAGTGTGAATTGACCGGATGAAACCAAACAGGCTGTGAAACCAAGAATCCTGCAGCCTATCCGAATAGCCATGTACTAAAACCACCTGGGAGAAATTCTTCAATCACATGTTCTGTGATCATCCTGGGCAGCTAGGGCTGTGTTGGCCCCTCTGGCGCCTTCCTAAGTGAAGGCGACCACAAGTATTGAATCTAACTTAATAGCAAGAAACTAGAAGCACTGGGATGCCCACACCAGGGCTCAGTTAGCAGCAATGTGGGAAAAGCACTTAAACCTAATTTGCAGCTAAAGAGCAAGACAAGCTGTAGCTTTGTGCCTGCGAAGGGCCTGATGCTCTGTTTGCTCTGGTGTAAATCAGGAGTAACTGCATTGGAGTCAGAGTGAGGATGGTGTCCTGTGAAAGGTGAGGCGAGATCAGGCTGTGCCTCCTACACCAATCTGAGTTCTGAATCATTGGGAACATTAACTCTTCGATGGCATCTGACGCAAGGTGTGTGTTGTATTTTTTTAATTATTTAACAGATTTTGTATTTTATTAATACTATTTCCAAATATGTTCAGTGATTTTTATGTGGTGTGCGGGGAGGGTTTCCAGGGTTATCTTTCATGTATATTTATGACCCCAAAATTTCCAATGTCTATTTTTACAAATGATCAAATCAGTCACTCATGGATGCAACAAGAATAAAATCCCCTGTGTAGCTGGAGGCTTAAATGATGTGCCACTTGTAGCCCATACAGTGGGCTGGATTCTGAGCTTGCATCTTCCAGCATAAGTATGGAGCAATGCCATTGACTTAAGTGGTGGTAACTAGAGTTTTTAAACCAATCTGGCCCGCACAATGGAAATGCTACCTGATCTGAATTTACACTGGTGTAAATGACACCATGAAGTTCAAGGCAGCAGAGAATCAGGCTAAACTACCCTCCAGTGTAAATTTCCTGCCTTTAACATAGAGGTGCTCTGCCTCTACCACTATCTGTGTTGTACAGGAAACTCATTGGACTGAAGCTGATTGCAGGGTGTTGGGTATTGTGAGCTGTGTGATTGCTTTGTTTTCTTTGTCTGTACATTTGTGTTAAAAGATTTACACCACCTTCATGACTTATTTCCCTACATCTAGGGGAGAGGAGGCATCTCTTTGTTTCCTATGCAGTGATGTGTAACCAAGAGAAAAATAAACTTCTGGGTCAAAAGTACGCCTTGTGCGATTAGTGTCTCCAGCATCTTTTGAGCTTTAACTGTATCCACTACCAAGGGAAGAGGCTTGTCAGGTCAGGTTCCTTGAGTTTGTTCTTCAATCCAATTGACTTTACTGGTTTTATACAAGGAGAATCCAGCTCCACATGTGCAAACTCTTGTGAAAACATGTGCAAACTCTTGTGCTGTAGCCACACCCAGAGCAAACTTGCAATACGGCCCTCCTGCACAGGCACAAAATAGCTTGCCGCTGTAAGGCCCTGCTGTTCTGAACTGGTAGCATTTCACATCCACTTTGCACACACCCACTGCAAACAACTGCATGAACCTTCAGGTTGCCATTTATTTCTGCAGTGCTGCAGGGTACTTTGTGGTCTAGGGAGGTGTAGCAGCCTCTCCTGCAGGTTCAAGCATGTGAATGCCTTGCAGTCCTGCAGGGAGGCAGTCAGAGACCATAAAAGCTTCCAACATACTTTCCAAGCTCCACACAGCACTTTCCCCACAACAAGTTCTGGGATGAGCAGGGCCCCCAAGGAAGGGAATTCTGGGCGAGGACAGTGGGGCTCAGGGCTATTACTTTAAGAGGAATTTGCAAAGGATCCTCCTAGGTGCACCAGCACGGATTGCAATCTGTGGTTATGTAACTGGCAGTGGCCTAACTCCGCTCCCTTTGCACATGCAATGGCCCATTCGGCAGGTGCAACCCCATCTGAGCTCAGCGGGCCAAAGAGTCAATAGGCAGGTCTTCACCGGGTAACGGTGGAATGACATTTGTACAGCTGGGTGCAGATTCATTGTAGACACAGGGCGGCTAATATTAGTGCCTGGACTTTGTGCTGGGCTTCTGCGTGCGGTGATGGGGGAGAGGAGGGGGATGCAGGAAATCTAAAACGTGCTGCTATAAGGGCCTCGTCTTCCAAACATCTGGGCTATTTAAGGCCTGATTGGCACCCCTCCTGCCTCAGTGGCTTTCCCTGTCTCCATACAAACTCTGAGAGGCTTGGATTCCTGGGCTGTAATGTTTAAAGGGTGTAAGTGTGTGGGAGGGGGGGAAATTCCTGCCTAGCTTTAATGTGGAGGCAGCTACGTTAAATCCCAACGCTTGAGTAATTTTTTTAAAAAAGTTTTAAATCACAGCAACAAGCCAACTACTTATAAATTCCCTGGCCCCTCTGCATCTCTGGTGGTGTCTCTTACATGCTTAGCCAAATGAGCTAAGATTTCACGTGGCTCCAGGAACCAGCCCCACCCATCACGTGTACAGTTTTGGCTTCCTCAAAGGGGTGAGAAAAATGAAACTCTCTCTCCATTCCCCAGGGCCTGTTTTGGAAGCGACTTGCTAATCTCTGGGAAAGCTCCACCCTGCTGCCCAATTGAGCGTACCGGAACATGCCCGGGAGGGCCTGGCAAGCACTTTGCAGGCTGCTCACGTGGCAGCCAAGTTTAAAATAACCCTGGCAAAGCCTCTTGTAGGTCAGCGCTTTTGGTGTGCGGCGTTTCCTGCTGGGGCTCAGCAAGGCTTAAGACTCAGCAACGGGGCTGAGAAAACATGCTGGTTTCCTGTTCACCAATTCTCAATGCGGCTGCCAGCGGGACGGCTGTGTTTCACCCTAGAGGTGGCTGCGTTGCAGCATGGGGTGAAGCACCAGGTTTAAGTAAACGGTCTCGCCTATAACGGGAAAAATTGGAACCTTGGCACATTTATAGCGCTCTCCTGAGCATCTTGGATCGCTTTTGCAAACCAACCACCCCCTTCCCCCCACCGCTTTGAGATGGGGAAACTGAGGCACGCAGTGGCAAACCCCGTTAAAACAAACAGTTCAGTGGCTGCCACGCCTTAACCCTGTTCTTAAAGAGGCCTCTGACAGCTGGCCCAGCAGCTAAGCAGTTAGTGCAGCGCTGGCCCATGGGTGCCTTTCTGTGATTGGTACAGGACAATGCCATTTAGATGCATGGCCTCGCTATGCCTCTGCCACTGGTTTGGCCTGGCCTCCTTCCTCCCAGTGCTCTGTGCAGTCGAGATTTTGGGAGGGCGCCGTTCCCTGGTTGTGTTCACTGCAGGCTCTGTCCTGTGCTGGGCACTGGGGGGATTTTCCACTGGGATGAAGAGACGGCAGGGCAGAGGGACTCTCACACCCAGCGGGCACATGGCTGTTGTGCTAATGGGCACCGCTCACCGGCATTGGTTGTAATAGGGCCGATGAGAGTATCGTGAGGGGGTTCTAGATAACACAGCTTAGCACTCCAGCACAGATCTGCAAGTCCTTCGCCAGGGTGGGAAATGTGATTAGCCGCCATTATAGAGGAGCGAGGGGATGCGACTTAGCCACGGGCACCCGGCAGAGCCAGGAACAGAACCCAGGGCTCCTGCCGCACTGTTCGATGCGCACCACATCGGACCATGCTGCAGGGATTGTGTAAACCTGCTCCACTGCGATTTCTCCTCCCTCGCCTATCCAGCCCGGATTCTGGGCCTCCTGGCAGCAGGTCAGGGTGGGGTGTGGAACCCGGACGCAGCAGCCGTGAGCCAAAACTGGATTTCAGCAAGTGTGTCTCGAACATGCAAACACCTCCATCAGCCCCAGAGCTGATGGGGCTCTTAGGGCCAGCTGAGCTGGGTTTCTCATTGCCCAGAGCATGCTCCCCGGGTCACGGCCTGCCATGCTCGCCAGTGCTTCTTAACCGCCCTTTTGTCTCCTTCCTCCATCCTTGGCTTCCTGCCATCCCACGTTGCCCTTCTGCTAAAGGAAGACTGGCTGTAATTACACACAGGCCTGGAACGCAGGAGATCTGCCCTCAGTTTCCTGCTTGATGACAGTTTCCCTGTGTGTGACCCCAGCAAGTCACTTACTCTCTCCGTGCCTCAGTTTCCCATCCATAAAATGGGGGTAAAATTATTTTTGACCTCATAGATTCTGCTGTTAACATAATCAACTTGCCTGTGTGCTCGGACTGAAAGGAACGAGCCCCACTTTTTGCTCATGGTCCCCCTGCGTGGCCAGCCTGGCTCTGGGGGAGGGAGCCAGGGTCTGTCCCTGGTAGTCCGGCAGATCCAGCCTGGCTCTGGGGGAAGGCTGGGGTCTGCCCCTGTTAGCCCTGCTAGGCCAGGTTGGCTCCCTCTTTGATGTTTGTGAAGTGCTGCGAGGTGTAATAGTTGTGTACACACTCGCTCCCTCTCCTCACACATTCCACATGGGGGGGGGGTGTCCCAGGGAATGGTCCTTGAGCTGATGCTTTTAACTACCAGGCAGTGCTTTGAGATGAGACTCAGGAAGTGGGGTCTCTGGCCTGGCCCATCTGTGGTACTGAGCGGTCAGGCCTGTCCCAGTGGGTGTTTTGCCATTGATTTCAATATGGAAGTGAGATGGCGGACGGGCGTTTGACTTTATGCAGAGCAGGGTTAGGACTGTATCTTGCTTTATCCACTCACCCACCTCAGGATTATCTGGTGAGCCTAGCGCTCGCTGGGTCTGATCCTGCACCTTTTCCTCCTATGAGTAAAGCACTGGTTTTGTGGGTCTGAGAGGGCGAGCCAGGTCTCCAGGAGTTGCCCAGGGAGAGGCTAAGGGACTTGGCCCTGCTAAGGTAACATCCCTTTAGTTCAGAGGTGACCTCATTGACTCGCACCCGTACGGGCTTGCAGGCTTGGGCCCTGACTGTGTTCAATAGACCGTAACTACATTTGCTGTTTCTCAGGTGCAGCCCTTCACCCAGCTCATCCATCCAGCTACTTAGAGACCCCCAGCCCCTGAGTCCTCCCCCTACCCTTGGGAGGGGAGAGGTATTATCATGGACTTTGGAAGGGTCATTGTGAAAGTGACGGTGCTCACCGAGCAACATCGGTAGTGCCGGACTGAATCAGACCCGCGGTCCATCCAATCCCTTATCCTGTCTCTGACCGTGCCAGATTCTGCAGAGGAAGGAGCAAGAACGCTGCCATCAGCAGGTAGGGGATAATCTGCTCCCCAACCCCCTGTGAAGATCGCAGCCTAGGGTATTGCTTTTGGGGATGTCACAGAGGCAGCTGTTTACATTTAAAAAGCAGCCCTTCCCCTACGGGCACGGACAGAGCAGGGCCTCCAGCTTGGGGACTGGGGCCTCCCATGGGCGCGGCCCCTCTCCGTGCGAACGCTGCCAAGGCAGGAGGCCGCGTGCTCTGTCTCTCCCGTGGCACCGCAGAAGTCGTGGCACCGACCGGCTGCCAACTAGTTCTGAGCGTGAGTCGAGTCACCAGGTTGCTGAATTCCATTGTCCCACTGGGCCCAGAGAAGGGAATGTCGATTTCACACGGCTGGGCCCCGTGACGGCTCGGCCCCCTTTGCTCACAGCCACGCCCCCTCCGGGTTTCCTCTGTGTGCTGTTTAAAATTACGAATCACATTCCACGACAAGCCCATCCCCCACCCACCTTGAATTCTCCCTGCACGTGTTTGCACTGTCCGGCTACACGTCCCAGGCCAGAGCAGCTGCAAAGGGAAAGAATGACAAAACGGCACAAGCTTGTCTCAGGCTGTGGGCTTCTTTTTGAAAACCCAAGCTCCAGGGCTAGAATTTATGGAGGACGACGGGAAGCTGGCGGGAAAGATTTAATTTTGCAAGAAGAAGAAGAAGAATTTGGGCTAGATTCACTGGGCTGCTCCAGCTGTTTTGCTGGAATGGCCCAAAGCAGCCGGAACGTGCTGGTGAATGTCGCTCAAATGCTACTATTCTTTGTAATGGTCACCTTAAAGACAATGGCGAAATGGAGAGTAACAGTGGGGCTCTGTGCTCTTCTTTTTATCTCTCTTGATGGCATCTAAAAATACCAGATTTTTCAAAAATGTTCATGTTCCTTTTTATTGATCTTGCCTTTTCCAAAGGCCTAATAAAGGATGAATAGCTGTTTCAGTGAATGGTGGATCAATTGTTAAAGTATCCATTACTGTGGCTTATTAAGAAAAGGAGTACTTGTGGCACCTTAGAGACTAACAAATTTATTAAATTTTTTACATAAAAATATTTGTTAGTCTCTAAGGAGTACTTGTGGCACCTTTTCTTTTTGCGAATACAGACTAACACGGCTGCTACCCTGAAACCTGTCATATGGCTTATTAAAACACCTTCTAATGATGTGCTTTATTAATTGAGTCCCATAGCAGCCGCTCCATTATCTTGTCCAGGATCAATGTCCGACTAAGCGGCCTATAATTACCCAAGACATCCTGTTTAGGCTCTAAATATTGGCACAACATAAGCTTCCTTCAAATCTGCTGGATCTTCCCCAGTGTTTCAAGGAGTAAGAACTATAGTCTTAAGCTCAATTATTTAATACTTCTGTCACAACTGTCAGCTAGTTGTATCCTACGCTTTACCATTTGTAAAATCTCACAAACACTCATTACAGAAGCAGTAGCAGTGCTTGTCTATTAAGGTACCTTAATCACATCAATCCTTACTGAAATGCAGCCTCCTCTGGGGTGAAATGCAACCTCTGTTTAACAGCCCACAGCATCACTACACAGTTTAGAATAATAAATATATTCTCTCTGGTGCGCGCGCGCGCGCACACACACACACAAAAATCACTTTTGGGGAAGGAGGTGGCCATGGAGGGGCCAGACTGCTGGGGTTCTACCCTCCCATGTCACCCCAAAGATCTCACTTCTGCAGGCTTTATGCTGTGTGTCTGATTAAACCTCTCCCAGATGCCTGAGTGTGACAGATGATTTATCCACCATGGTATTGACTGCAAATGCTTGCCTTTGGGCATTCAGGACAGGAATCATTAAGGCTGAAAAGGCAGGCGTCACATTTACTATTGCGGGGTTTGCTTTACACCGTGGAGTTGCTGTTATCACTATTAATATTGTGCTAAGTGCTGTGCAAGCCACAAAAATGAGGAGATCTGTGCCCAGGAGCGCTTACAGGCTAAACTTGAGAAGGCAGGATACAAGGGGGGAGCCCAGAGGAAGGAAGAATTAGTTAGGGCTTTATGTAGACTAGGAAATTTATAGTGGTGTAATTTCATTGTTGCAGTTACCTGCTGCAGTGCAATGCTAATGCCCTGGAGGGTTGCACTGATGCAGCTTTCCTGGTACCAAAGACCCCAGTAGAGCCAGGCCCTTAGGGCTTGTCTACACAGAAAGAAAAGGAGTACTTGTGGCACCTTAGAGACTAACAAACGGAAAATACACTGTATTTTCCACTGAACGCATCCAATGAAGTGAGCTGTAGCTCACGAAAGCTTATGCGCCAATAAATTTGTTAGTCTCTAAGGTGCCACAAGTACTCCTTTTCTTTTTGTGAATACAGACTAACACGGCTGCTACTCTGAAACCTGTCTACACAGAGTTACTCTGGAATAGCTATTCTGCTTTAAATTCACACTCTGCCTTCACCCGAATTAGCTTTCAGGAGCAGACAAGTCCTCTGGCCGAGAGGGGCCACTTCATTACCTTCGGAAAACACGGCTGTGCTGACTTAACCCCCAAGTGGAGACGCGACTAGGTCAACAGAAGAATGTTTCCGTGGAGCCAGCTAACTCGCTTGGGGCGGCAGTGTCGCTTTCCATTGGGAAACCATCTATGCCTACGCTTCGGGGTTATGCCGGCAGAGCTAGGGCGCCGTAGCTCTGCCGGATGAGTCCCTGGAGCGTAGCCAGATCCTATGATGGTTTTGATCCATCTCCAGTAATTCCCAACACAAGCCTAGTTCACCCGGGAGTTTTAAAGTGAATAAATGTATTTAGTGCTGGTGAAAAGTGCCAGCTAGCAGCCCTGGAAACTGAAGCCCTTGGATTTCCTATACAACAGACAACTGCAGGGCAAGCCAAGCACACAATGACCCAGCCTTAAGCTGGAGGGCAGCTCGGCTCAGTTTCCATTGCCCATTCTGGCCCTTGCTATGCTGCTGGGGTTTTTTTTTTTTTTTTTTGGATGCAAACACTGGCCAGCTAAGGGACTAGGTTGAGACCCACCCAACTTGTGTCAGGCAGGCCAAAAACCAGTCAACAGAGGGGATCAGCTGCTGCCAGCCCAGGCTGCATTCCAGAGGCGACAGGCTCTGTGGACCAACACCCTCAGCCAAAAGCAGTACTAGTGGAGGAACAAAGGAGTTAAAACCCCATTCCTGCCTTCGGGCTGCGGAAGGGTGGTGCTTGGCTGGAATGGGCCACCCAGTAGCACTGGCTAGGGAGAGTCTCGAAATTCAAATGCTGCTGTTCTTGCATGGGTGCATTGTTCAAGCCCACTCCGCTGTGTTGTGTTTGGTGTCTATGTCTGATCACGTCCAGATGTAGTGCATTTCAGGGGTATGACCAGGCAGCTGAGGTGGGAGCAGCTGGGGGAAAGAGTCCTGCTCCTAGGGCAGGGGGGCTGGGTTAAGTGACTCTCTGGTGCAAGCCCCCTGACATCAGCGTTACACCAGGAACAGCCCAGCTCCCGGTGTGTTTCTGCAGGACTAGCAAACTGCTTCCCATAAAGAAACAACTCACCCCCACGCTCACCCTGAGCCACAAAGTTGGGCCAAACTTTTGCAAACTGGGGGTGTTGTGGTAATTTCCACTTCCTCCTGGCCTTTCTCGTCCCGTGGGGACAGCGGACGGGAAAGGACAGCCTGGGTCTTCAGGTTCAGATGCCTGCTTATCACAGGCAACCCTGGTCCATCGCCGTCTCCTCCGGGAGCAAAAGCATTAATTAGTAGGGTGGAGCGGGGCTGGTTTCACTGACCCTCAGTAGGTACAGGTTTCAGAGTAGCAGCCGTGTTAGTCTGTATTCGCAAAAAGAAAAGGAGTACCCGTGGCACCTTAGAGACTAACAAATTTATTAGAGCATAAGCTTTCGTGAGCTACAGCTCACTTCATTGGATGCATTTGGTGGAGCTGTAGCTCACGAAAGCTTATGCTCAAATAAATTTGTTAGTCTCTAAGGTGCCACAAGTCCTCCTTTTCTCAGTAGGTACAGAGAGGGCACGTGTCTGGCGCAGGGCGCAGCCCGGCCCCCGAGAGCGAAGGGAGGGATTCTGTCTGCTCGGGTCGGGAACAGCTTGTTACCCGAAAAAGGGCAGGAGGACTCGTGGCACCGGGGCCATTGATTGGGGCATCAGCTTTCGGGAGCGACAGGCCACTTCATCGGATGCCGCCGAAAGCTGATGCCCCAACAAATCTCCGCCTCGCCCAGGTGCCACGAGTCCCCCTGTCCTTTTTCGCGAACCAGGCTACGGCGGCTGCTGCTCCGTCTACACCGGGCTCCGGGGAGCAGCCGGCGTCGGCAGGATCGGCAGGAGGGACAGGAGGCGCCGGAGAGACGAAGCGCCTCGATTCCGGCGGACGCTCCCGTGCGCAGGCGCCGGCGAGCGGGGGCCCCCCAAAGCTGCCGCTCCGCCGGCTAACCCCGTGCGCCCCGCCGTCTCGCACGCTCAGCGCGGCCCGGCGCGGCTCCCCGCGGCGACATTGGTTCCCGCCCCTCCCAGCGAGAGCCAATCCCCGCAGAGCCGAGCCCGCCCCTTTGCCCGCGGTAGCCAATCCCCGCAGGTCTCTGCCCCGCCCTCCCAGCGGCAGCCAATTCCCCTAGACCTGTGCCCGCCCCTTGACGGCGGTAGCCAATCCCCACAGAGCTGTGCCAGCCCCTTTTCTAACGATACCCAATACCCGCAAAGCTGTGCCCGCCCCTTTGCCAGCGATAGCCAATCCCCGCAGAGCTCGGCACGCACCGTTGCGAAGGATAGCCAATCCACGCAGAGCTGTGCCCGCCCCTTTGCCAACGATAGCCAATGCAAGCAGAGATCCGCCCGCCCCTAGGCAGGCAGTAGCCAATCGCCGAAGCGCTCTCCCGTTGGGTTTCCCCAGACCCGCCCAGCTCAGCGCTCTAGGTCCTGCCCCTGCGGAAACGCGCCGTGCGCGGGCTCGCGGCGCCGGGGGGCGGGGTGCGAGGAGCGGCGGTGAGTGCGGGCAGGGGGCTCCCGGGAGCTGCCGGCCCCGCGCGCCCCCCGGACTACATTTCCCAGCATGCACCTGGGCCCCCCCGCATCCCCCCCGAGACCCCAGTGTGCCCCACATGCCCTGGGCCCCTGTCCTCTCCCTGCAGCCCCCCCTGCATCCCCCCCGAGACCCCAGTGTGCCCCACACGCCCTGGGCCCCTGTCCTCTCCCTGCAGCCCCCCCCTGCAGCCCCACTGTGCCCCACACGCCCTGGGCCCCTGTCCTCTCCCTGCAGCCCCCCCCTGCAGCCCCACTGTGCCCCACACGCCCTGGGCCCCTGTCCTCTCCCTGCAGCCCCCCCCGCATCCCCCCCCGAGACCCCAGTGTGCCCCACACGCCCTGGGCCCCTGTCCTCTCCCTGCAGCCCCCCCTGCAGCCCCCCCGAGACCCCAGTGTGCCCCACACGCCCTGGGCCCCTGTCCTCTCCCTGCAGCCCCCCCCTGCAGCCCCCCCCCGAGACCCCACTGTGCCCCACACGCCCTGGGCCCCTGTCCTCTCCCTGCAGCCCCCCCGCATCCCCCCCGAGACCCCAGTGTGCCCCACACGCCCTGGGCCCCTGTCCTCTCCCTGCAGCCCCCCCCTGCAGCCCCCCCCCGAGACCCCACTGTGCCCCACACGCCCTGGGCCCCTGTCCTCTCCCTGCAGCCCCCCCCTGCAGCCCCCCCGAGACCCCAGTGTGCCCCACACGCCCTGGGTCTCTGTCCTCTCCCTGCAGCCCCCCCGCATCCCCCCCGAGACCCCAGTGTGCCCCACACGCCCTGGGCCCCTGTCCTCTCCCTGTAGCCCCCCCCTGCATCGCCCCCGAGACCCCAGTGTGCCCCACACGCCCTGGGCCCCTGTCCTCTCCCTGCAGCCCCCCCCTGCAGCCCCCCCCGAGACCCCACTGTGCCCCACACGCCCTGGGCCCCTGTCCTCTCCCTGCAGCCCCCCCCTGCAGCCCCCCCGAGACCCCAGTGTGCCCCACACGCCCTGGGCCCCTGTCCTCTCCCTGCAGCCCCCCCCTGCAGCCCCCCGAGACCCCAGTGTGCCCCACACGCCCTGGGCCCCTGTCCTCTCCCTGCAGCCCCCCCCTGCATCGCCCCCGAGACCCCAGTGTGCCCCACACGCCCTGGGCCCCTGTCCTCTCCCTGAAGCCCCCCCCTGCATCGCCCCCGAGACCCCAGTGTGCCCCACACGCCCTGGGTCTCTGTCCTCTCCCTGCAGCCCCCCCGCATCCCCCCCGAGACCCCAGTGTGCCCCACACGCCCTGGGCCCCTGTCCTCTCCCTGCAGCCCCCCCCCGCATCCCCCCCGAGACCCCAGTGTGCCCCACACGCCCTGGGCCCCTGTCCTCTCCCTGCAGCCCCCCCCTGCAGCCCCCCCCCGAGACCCCACTGTGCCCCACACGCCCTGGGCCCCTGTCCTCTCCCTGCAGCCCCCCCCTGCAGCCCCCCCGAGACCCCAGTGTGCCCCACACGCCCTGGGTCTCTGTCCTCTCCCTGCAGCCCCCCCGCATCTCCCCCGATACCCCAGTGTGCCCCACACGCCCTGGGCCCCTGTCCTCTCCCTGCAGCCCCCCCCGCATCCCCCCCGAGACCCCAGTGTGCCCCACACGCCCTGGGGCTCTGTCCTCTCCCTGCAGCCCCCCCTGCAGCCCCCCCGAGACCCCAGTGTGCCCCACACGCCCTGGGCCCCTGTCCTCTCCCTGCAGCCCCCCCGCATCTCCCCCGATACCCCAGTGTGCCCCACACGCCCTGGGCCCCTGTCCTCTCCCTGCAGCCCCCCCGCATCCCCCCCGAGACCCCAGTGTGCCCCACACGCCCTGGGGCTCTGTCCTCTCCCTGCAGCCCCCCCCGCATCCCCCCGAGACCCCAGTGTGCCCCACACGCCCTGGGCCCCTGTCCTCTCCCTGCAGCGCCCCCGAGACCCCAGTGTGCCCCACACGCCCTGGGCCCCTGTCCTCTCCCTGCAGCCCCCCCGCATCCCCCCCGAGACCCCAGTGTGCCCCACACGCCCTGGGGTTCTGTCCTCTCCCTGCAGCCCCCCCCGCATCCCCCCGAGACCCCAGTGTGCCCCACACGCCCTGGGCCCCTGTCCTCTCCCTGCAGCCCCCCCGAGACCCCAGTGTGCCCCACACGCCCTGGGCCCCTGTCCTCTCCCTGCAGCCCCCCCCCTGCCGCCCCCCCGAGACCCCAGTGTGCCCCACACGCCCTGGGCCCCTGTCATAGAATCATAGAATATCAGGGTTGGAAGGGACCCCAGAAGGTCATCTAGTCCAACCCCCTGCTCAAAGCAGGACCAAGTCCCAGTTAAATCATCCCAGCCAGGGCTTTGTCAAGCCTGACCTTAAAAACCTCTAAGGAAGGAGATTCTACCACCTCCCTAGGTAACGCATTCCAGTGTTTCACCACCCTCTTAGTGAAAAAGTTTTTCCTAATATCCAATCTAACCTCCCCCATTGCAACTTGAGACCATTACTCCTCGTTCTGTCATCTGCTACCATTGAGAACAGTCTAGAGCCATCCTCTTTGAAACCCCCTTTCAGGTAGTTGAAAGCAGCTATCAAATCCCCCCTCATTCTTCTCTTCTGCAGACTAAACAATCCCAGCTCCCTCAGCCTCTCCTCATAAGTCATGTGCTCTAGACCCCTAATCATTTTTGTTGCCCTTCGTTGTACTCTTTCCAATTTATCCACATCCTTCCTGTAGTGTGGGGCCCAAAACTGGACACAGTACTCCAGATGAGGCCTCACCAGTGTCGAATAGAGGGGAACGATCACGTCCCTCGATCTGCTCGCTATGCCCCTACTTATACATCCCAAAATGCCATTGGCCTTCTTGGCAACAAGGGCACACTGCTGACTCATATCCAGCTTCTCGTCCACTGTCACCCCTAGGTCCTTTTCCGCAGAACTGCTGCCGAGCCATTCGGTCCCTAGTCTGTAGCGGTGCATTGGATTCTTCCATCCTAAGTGCAGGACCCTGCATTTATCCTTATTGAACCTCATTAGATTTCTTTTGGCCCAATCTTCCAATTTGTCTAGGTCCTTCTGTATCCTATCCCTCCCCTCCAGCGTATCTACCACTCCTCCCAGTTTAGTATCATCCGCAAATTTGCTGAGAGTGCAATCCACACCATCCTCCAGATCATTTATGAAGATATTGAACAAAACGGGCCCCAGGACCGACCCCTGGGGCACTCCACTTGACACCGGCTGCCAACTAGACATGGAGCCATTGATCACTACCCGTTGAGCCCGACAATCTAGCCAGCTTTCTACCCACCTTATAGTGCATTCATCCAGCCCATACTTCCTTAACTTGCTGACAAGAATGCTGTGGGAGACCGTGTCAAAAGCTTTGCTAAAGTCAAGAAACAATACATCCACTGCTTTCCCTTCATCCACAGAACCAGTAATCTCATCATAAAAGGCGATTAGATTAGTCAGGCATGACCTTCCCTTGGTGAATCCATGCTGACTGTTCCTGATCACTTTCCTCTCCTCTAAGTGCTTCAGGATTGATTCTTTGAGGACCTGCTCCATGATTTTTCCAGGGACTGAGGTGAGGCTGACCGGCCTGTAGTTCCCAGGATCCTCCTTCTTCCCTTTTTTAAAGATGGGCACTACATTAGCCTTTTTCCAGTCATCCGGGACTTCCCCCGTTCGCCACGAGTTTTCAAAGATAATGGCCAAGGGCTCTGCAATCACAGCCGCCAATTCCCTCAGCACTCTCGGATGCAATTCGTCCGGCCCCATGGACTTGTGCACGTCCAGCTTTTCTAAATAGTCCCTAACCACCTCTATCTCTACAGAGGGCTGGCCATCTCTTCCCCATTTTGTGATGCCCAGCACAGCAGTCTGGGAGCTGACCTTGTTAGTGAAAACAGAGGCAAAAAAAGCATTGAGTACATTAGCTTTTTCCACATCCTCTGTCACTAGCTTGCCTCCCTCATTCAGTAAGGGGCCCACACTTTCCTTGGCTTTCTTCTTGTTGCCAACATACCTGAAGAAACCCTTCTTGTTACTCTTGACATCTCTTGCTAGCTGCAGCTCCAGGTGCGATTTGGCCCTCCTGATATCTTTCCTACATGCCCGAGCAATATTTTTATACTCTTCCCTGGTCATATGTCCAACCTTCCACTTCTTGTAAGCTTCTTTTTTATGTTTAAGATCCGCTAGGATTTCACCATTAAGCCAAGCTGGTCGCCTGCCATATTTACTATTCTTTCGACTCATCGGGATGGTTTGTCCCTGTAACCTCAACAGGGATTCCTTGAAATACAGCCAGCTCTCCTGGACTCCCTTCCCTTTCATGTTAGTCCCCCAGGGGATCCTGGCCATCTGTTCCCTGAGGGAGTCAAAGTCTGCTTTCCTGAAGTCCAGGGTCCGTATCCTGCTGCTTACCTTTCTTCCCTGCGTCAGGATCCTGAACTCAACCAACTCATGGTCACTGCCTCCCAGATTCCCATCCACTTTTGCTTCCCCCACTAATTCTACCCGGTTTGTGAGCAGCAGGTCAAGAAAAGCGCTCCCCCTAGTTGGCTCCCCTAGCACTTGCACCAGGAAATTGTCCCCTACGCTTTCCAAAAACTTCCTGGATTGTCTATGCACCGCTGTATTGCTCTCCCAGCAGATATCAGGAAAATTAAAGTCACCCATGAGAATCAGGGCATGCGATCTAGTAGCTTCCTTGAGTTGCCGGAAGAAAGCCTCATCCACCTCATCCCCCTGGTCCGGTGGTCTATAGCAGACTCCCACCATGACATCACTCCTGTTGCACACACTTCTAAACTTAATCCAGAGACACTCAGGTTTTTCCACAGTTTCGTACCGGAGCTCTGAGCAGTCATACTGCTCCCTTACATACAGTGCTACTCCCCCACCTTTTCTGCCCTGCCTGTCCTTCCTGAACAGTTTATAACCATCCATGACTGTACTCCAGTCATGTGAGTTATCCCACCAAGTCTCTGTTATTCCAATCACGTCATAATTCCTTGACATCACCAGGACCTCCAGTTCTCCCTGCTTGTTTCCAAGGCTTTGTGCATTTGTATATAAGCACTTGAGATAACCTGTTGATCGCCCCTCATTCCCAGTATGAGGCAGGAGCCCTCCCCTCACAGACATTCCTGCCTGTGCTTCCTCCCGGTATCCCGCTTTCCCACTTACCTCAGGGCTTTGGTCTCCTTCCCCCGGTGAACCTAGTTTAAAGCCCTCCTCACTAGGTTAGCCAGCCTGCTGGCAAAGATGTTCTTCCCTCTCTTCGTAAGATGGAGCCCGTCTCTGCCCAGCACTCCTCCTTCATGGAACACCATCCCATGGTCAAAGAATCCAAAGCCTTCTCTCCGACACCACCTGCGTAGCCATTCGTTGACCTCCACGATTCGACGGTCCCTACCCAGGCCTTTTCCTTCCACGGGGAGGATGGACGAGAACACCACTTGCGCCTCCAACTCCTTTATCCTTCTTCCCAGAGCCACGTAGTCCGCAGTGATCCGCTCAAGGTCATTCTTGGCAGTATCATTGGTGCCCACGTGGAGAAGCAGGAAGGGGTAGCGATCCGAGGGCTTGATGAGTCTCGGCAGTCTCTCCGTCACATCACGAATCTTAGCCCCTGGCAAGCAGCAGACTTCTCGGTTTTCCCGGTCAGGGCGGCAGATAGATGACTCAGTCCCCCGGAGGAGAGAGTCCCCGACCACCACCACCCGCCTTCTCCTCTTGGGAGTGGTGGTCGTGGAACCCCCAACCTCAGGACATCGCATCTCATGCCTCCCAACCAGCGGAGTCTCCTTCTGCTTTCTCCCCCCAGACATATCATCTGGTCCACTCTCCGCAATGGTACCTGTGGAGAGAACATGAAAGCGGTTAGTTACCTGTGTCTGTGTTACTGGAACCCGGACATTCCGCTTACCTCTTCTGGAGGTCACATGTTGCCAAGCTTCTTCACTGGCCTCTTGGCTCCTCTGTGCAACCTGCTCTACATCTTTAGAGCTTTGTGCCCCTAGAAGGCTATCCTGAGTTTGGTCCAGAAAATCCTCAGTCTCTCGTATACAACGCAGGGTCGATACCTGTTGCTCCAGACCTTCAATCTTCTCTTCCAATATGGAGACCAGCTTGCACTTTGTACAGACAAAGTCGCTTCTGTCCTGTGGAAGAAAGACAAACATGGCACATCCAGTGCAGGTCACAACAGCTGAATTCCCCCCTTCCATATCACCTACCTACTATGAGCTTCCTCAGAGACGTTGGCAAGATGTAAGCCTCACTGGGCTCACTCCAGGCGAACTCCCAGGCAAACTCCTGCTGTGAGCTGCTCTGCTGTCCTCTCCCTGCAGCCCCCCCGCATCCCCCCCGAGACCCCAGTGTGCCCCACACGCCCTGGGGCTCTGTCCTCTCCCTGCAGCCCCCCCCTGCAGCCCCCCCGAGACCCCAGTGTACCCCACACGCCCTGGGCCCCTGTCCTCTCCCTGCAGCCCCCCCCTGCAGCCCCCCCCCGAGACCCCAGTGTGCCCCACACGCCCTGGGCCCCTGTCCTCTCCCTGCAGCCCCCCCGCATCCCCCCCGAGACCCCAGTGTGCCCCACACGCCCTGGGCCCCTGTCCTCTCCCTGCAGCCCCCCACCGAGACCCCAGTGTGCCCCACACGCCCTGGGGCTCTGTCCTCTCCCTGCAGCCCCCCCCGCATCCCCCCCGAGACCCCAGTGTGCCCCACACGCCCTGGGCCCCTGTCCTCTCCCTGCAGCCCCCCCGCATCCCCCCCGAGACCCCAGTGTGCCCCACACGCCCTGGGCCCCTGTCCTCTCCCTGCAGCCCCCCCCCGCATCCCCCCCGAGACCCCAGTGTGCCCCACACGCCCTGGGCCCCTGTCCTCTCCCTGCAGCCCCCCCGCATCCCCCCCAAGACCCCAGTGTGCCCCACACGCCCTGGGCCCCTGTCCTCTCCCTGCAGCCCCCCCCTGCAGCCCCCCCCCCGAGACCCCAGTGTGCCCCACACGCCCTGGGCCCCTGTCCTCTCCTTGCAGCCCCCCGCTGCATCCCCCCCGAGACCCCAGTGTGCCCCACACGCCCTGGGCCCCTGTCCTCTTCCTGCAGCCCCCCCCTGAATCCCCCCCCGAGACCCCAGTGTGCCCCACACGCCGTGGGCTCCTGTCCTCTCCCTGCAGCCCCCCCCGCATCCCCCCCCGAGACCCCAGTGTGCCCCACATGCCCTGGGCCCCTGTTCTATCCCTGCAGCCCCCCCCGTATCCCGCCCCGAGACCCCAGTGTGCCCCACACGCCCTGGGCCTCTGTCCTCTCCCTGCAGCCCCCCCATGCAACCCCCCCCGAGACCCCAGTGTGCCCCACACGCCCTGGGCTCCTGTCCTCTCCCTGCAGCCCCCCTGAGACCCCAGTGTGCCCCACACGCCCTGCGCCTCTGTCCTCTCCCTGCAGCCCCCCCTGCAGCCCCCCCGAGACCCCAGTGTGCCCCACACGCCCTGGGCCCCTGTCCTCTCCCTGCAGCCCCCCCTGCCGCCCCCCCGAGACCCCAGTGTGCCCCACACGCCCTGGGTCCCTGTCCTCTCCCTGCAGCCCCCCCCTGCCGCCCCCCCGAGACCCCAGTGTGCCCCACACGCCCTGGGCCCCTGTCCTCTCCCTGCAGCCCCCCCGCATCCCCCCCGAGACCCCAGTGTGCCCCACACGCCCTGGGCCCCTGTCCTCTCCCTGCAGCCCCCCCCTGCAGCCCCCCCCGAGACCCCAGTGTGCCCCACACGCCCTGGGCCCCTGTCCTCTCCCTGCAGCCCCCCCCCTGCAGCCCCCCCCCGAGACCCCAGTGTGCCCCACACACCCTGGGCCCCTGTCCTCTTCCTGCAGCCCCCCCTGAATCCCCCCCGAGACCCCAGTGTGCCCCGCACACCCTGGGCCCCTGTCCTCTCCCTGCAGCCCCCCTGAGACCCCAGTGTGCCCCACATGCCCTGGGCCCCTGTTCTCTCTCTGCAGCCCCCCCCGTATCCCGCCCCGAGACCCCAGTGTGCCCCACACGCCCTGGGCCTCTGTCCTCTCCCTGCAGCCCCCCCATGCAACCCCCCCCCGAGACCCCAGTGTGCCCCACACGCCCTGGGCCCCTGTCCTCTCCCTGCAGCCCCCCCCTGCATCGCCCCCGAGACCCCAGTGTGCCCCACACGCCCTGGGCCCCTATCCTCTCCCTGCAGCCCCCCCGAGACCCCAGTGTGCCCCACATGCCCTGGGCTCCTGTCCTCTCCCTGCAGCCCCCCCGAGACCCCAGTGTTCCCCACACGCCCTGCGCCTCTGTCCTCTCCCTGCAGCCCCCCCCGCAGTCCCCCCCGAGACCCCAGTGTGCCCCATACGCCCTGGGCCCCTGCCGCCCCCCCCGAGACCCCAGTGTGCCCCACACGCCCTGGGCCCCTGTCCTCTCCCTGCAGCCCCCCCGCATCCCCCCCGAGACCCCAGTGTGCCCCACACGCCCTGGGCCCCTGTCCTATCCCTGCAGCCCCCCCGAGACCCCAGTGTGCCCCACATGCCCTGGGCACCTGTCCTCTCCCTGCATCCCCCCCGCATCCCCCCCGAAACCCCAGTGTGCCCCACACGCCCTGGCCTCTGTCCTCTCCCTGCAGCCCCCCCATGCAACCCCCCTCCGAAACCCCAGTGTGCCCCACACGCCCTGGGCCCCTGTCCTCTCCCTGCAGCCCCCCCCTCCATCCCCCCCGAGCCCCCAGCGTGCCCCACACGCCTTGGGCCCTGTCCTCTCCCTGCAGCCCCCCCCGCATGCCCCCCGAGACCCCAGTGTGCCCCATACGCCCTGGGCCCCTGTCCTCTCCCTGCAGCCCCCCCGCATCCCCCCCGAGACCCCAGTGTGTCCCACACGCCCTGGGCCCCTGTCCTCTCCCTGCAGCCCCCCCGAGACCCCAGTGTGCCCCACATGCCCTGGGCCCCTGTCCTCTCCCTGCAGCCCCCCTGCATCCCCCCCGAGACCCAGTGTGCCCCACACGCCCTGGGCCCCTGTCCTCTCCCTGCAGCCCCCCCCTGCATCGCCCCCGAGACCCCAGTGTGCCCCACACGCCCTGGGCCCCTGTCCTCTCCCTGCAGCCCCCCCCTGCATCCTCCCCCGAGACCCCAGTGTGCCCCACACGCCCTGGGCCCCTTTCCTCTCCCTGCAGCCCCCCCGAATTCCCCCCCGAGACCCCAGTGTGCCCCACATGCCCTGGGCCCCTGTTCTCTCCCTGCAGCCCCCCCCGTATCCCGCCCCGAGACCCCAGTGTGCCCCACACGCCCTGGCCTCTGTCCTCTCCCTGCAGCCCCCCCCGCATCCCCCCCGAGACCCCAGTGTGCCCCACACGCCCTGGGCCCCTGTCCTCTCCCAGCAGCCCCCCCGAGACCCCAGTGTGCCCCACACGCCCTGGGCCCCTGTCCTCTCCCTGCAGCCCCCCCCTGCATCCGCCCCCGAGACTCCAGTGTGCCCCACACGCCCTGGGCCCCTGTCCTCTCTCTGAAACCCCACCTGTGCATCCCCTCCGAGACCCCAGTGTGCCCCACACGCCCTGCGCCCCTGTCCTCTCCCTGCAGCCCCCCCCCCCGCATCCCCTCCCGAGACCCCAGTGTGCCCCACATGCCCTGGGCCCCTGTCCTCTCCCTGCAGCCCCCCGCATCTCCCCCGAGACCCCAGTGTGCCCCATACTCCCTGGGCCCCTGTCCTCTCCCTGCAGCCCCCCCTGCATCCCCCCCGAGACCCCAGTGTGCCCCACACGCCCTGGGCCCCTGTCCTCTCCCTGCAGCCCCCCCCTGCATCCCTCCCGAGACCCCACTGTGCCCCACACGCCCTGGGCCCCTGTCGTCTCCCTGAAGCCCCACCTGTGCATCCCCTCCGAGACCCCAGTGTGCCCCACACGCCCTGGGCTTCTGTCCTCTCCCTGCAGCCCCCCCGTATTACCCCCCGAGACCCCAGTGTGCCCCACACGCCCTGGGCCCCTGTCCTCTCCCTGCAGCCCCCCCCTGCATCCACCCCGAGACCCCAGTGTGCCCCACACGCCCTGGGCCCCTGTCCTCTCCCTGCAGCCCCCCCCTGCCTCCCCCCCGAGACCCCAGTGTGCCCGACACGCCCTGGGCCCCTGTCCTCTCCCTGCAGCCCCCCCCTGCATCCCCCCGAGACCCCAGTGTGCCCCACACGCCCTGGGCCTCTGTCCTCTCCCTGCAGCCCCCCCCATGCATCTTCCCCACATTAGCGCCACCCCCTGGATCCCCCCCGAGACCCGAATGTGCCCAACATCCCCTGGCCTCTGTCCTCTCCCTGCAGCCCCCCCATGCAACCCCCCCCCCCGAGACCCCAGTGTGCCCCACACGCCCTGGGCCCCTGTCCTCTCCCTGCACCCCCCCCATGCAACTTCCCCACATTAGCGTCACCCCCTGGATTCCCCCCCGAGACCCCAATGTGCCCAACATGCCCTGGGCCTCTGTCCTCTTCCTGCAGCCCCCCCATGCAACCCCCCCAGAAACCCCAGTGTGGCCCACACACCCTGGGCCTCTCTCCTCTACCTGCAGCCCCCCCATGCAACCCCCCCATCTTAGCGCCACCCCCTGCGAGCCAGCCAGCTCTGAGCAGGGGTGTGGTGCTGCCACAGCGGGGTGGAGCGTACCTCGGGCACCTGAGGTGCAGGACCGAGCTCTGCGCCCGCCCGTCAGAAAGCTGCGCTCCGGCAGCTCTGTCTGGCCATGGTCTGAGCCACCCCATGTGCCTGCCCAGCTCAGCAGGTGAAGCCCAGTGCCCAGGGCAGGGCGTCGGGGGAGAAGCGGAACGAGCACCGTCTGTCATTGCTCACCCGGAAGTCGGGGCCCGCTTAGATTTCCCCTCCTAGCTACGCTGCTGCCCCCCATGGGCCTCGGTGCATTCCTTGCACTCCTCCTCCAGCTGCTCCATCATTCCTACCCACAGCTCCTCCTTCAGCCCCTGAGACACCCCCTGTGACTTCCCTTCCCATCTGTGTGTCGCTCTAAGGGCCTGCTTCCTTGACACACCTGGGACCTCGCCAGTCCCACCATACTGACACAGCATAGTCAGAGTGCCCGGCCCTGCCATGTGTCCCCGCTGTGCCCTGGCACCGCTGTGCTATGTCTTGCTCTCAGAACATCCTGCAGTGCAGTCAGGTTGCCACCCTGTGCTTCTATGGTGACTCCATGCCATCCCCGTACCACATGAGCCTGTCACTTCTGGCTGCAGGGGGCTGTTGTGCCCACATCTTCCTTCCCAGCCTCAACCGCCCCTCCCGGGGATGGGGAAAGGAGCCCCACCCCCCAATGCCCTGCTCTGAGGGCCATTGGGAGTGAGAGGTGTGGCTGGGGTTGATGGTGCCTCTCATTTCTCCCCTATTCTTGTTATTCCAAAGCTTTGGGAAGAGGGGAATGCCCCTCCCAGCTGGCTGAAGAGGGGCCTTGGCACCCTGAACTGCATGCTCCGATACCCTGTGATGATCACTCACAGCTTGCGTGTCCTTCCTTAGGATGCAGCATTATGGTTCACGCATTCCTCATTCATACACTGCACCCTCGGCCTGGGGAAGAGGCTGGGCTCTGCCGGGTGCTGTATTCCAGGGTCTTTGGCTCTGAGAGGCTGGACCAGGCACTGGAGGAGTCCGGGCCGCATGGTCTCGAGAAAGAGAGACTGGGCAGGAAGGAGCAGATTTTGGCTGTGGCGAGGTAAAAGATTCACCCTGATCTCAATGTGACAGCGCTGCAGGGCCCAGCATAGGGGAGTGGAGTTAGTGTTCTAGGGTGCGTCTACACTGCAAAGAAAAAGACCTGCGGCAGCAAGACTCAGAGCCCAGGAGCTTATGCTACCGGGCTAAAGATAGCAGTGGAGACCTTTGGCGAGCAGAGAGGAAAGTTAGGAACCATAAGGAAAGGGATAGAGAATAAGTCAGAAAATATCATAATGCCACTATATAAATCCATGGTACACCCACATCTTGAACACTGTGTGCAGATCTGGTCTTCCGAATAGAATTGGAAAAGGTTCAGAAAAGGGCAACAAAAATGATGAGGGGTCTGGAACGACTTCCGTATGAGGCGAGATTAATAAAACTGGGACTTTTCAGCTTGGAAAAGAGATGACTAAGGGGGGAGATGACTTACGTCTATACAGTCATGACTGGTGTGGAGAAAGTGAGTAAGGACATGTTATTTATTCCTCATAACACAAGAATCAGGGTCAGCCAATGAAATTACTAGGCAGTAGATTTAAAACACACAAAAGGAAGTATTTCGTCACATAACGCACAGTCAACCTGTGGAACTCGTGCCAGGGGATGATGTGAAGGTCAAAAGTATAACTGGGTTCTAAAGTTCATGGAGGATGGGTCCACCAATGGCTATTAGCCAATATTTTCCGGGATGCAACCCCCTGCTCTGCGTGTCCCTACCTTCTGTTTGCCAGAAGCTGGGACTGGGTGACGGGACGGATCGCTCACTAATTGTCCTGTTCTGTTCATTCCCTCTGGGGCACCTGGCATTGGCCACTGTCGAAAGACAGGAGACTGGGCTAGATGGACCTTTGATCTGACCCAGTATGGCCGTTCTTATGTCTTAGAGCCCTGGCTCCAGCCCGAGCCTGAATGTCTGAGCTACTGTTTTTAGCCTCATAATATGACCCCTGTGAGTCTGAGTCAGTTGACTCAGCTTCTGAGACCTGCTACCATGGGTCTTCTTTGGTAGGGTAGATGTACCCTTAGACTCTAGAACAGGGTCCCTTATTCCCTGCTGGGGAGAGGAGTGAATGTGAATGTCACAGGGAGCTCTTTATAAAGTAAAATACCCCGGCTGTTCTCTGTGCTTCATCCCAGAGGGAAAGGCTTGGTACGTCCCTTCCAGCCCACCCACGGCCCAGAGCAGGCTTGTTCTGCGGGGCTTTGTTTTGTCTGGTTTTAACCTTCCCAAGCGATGGGGCTCCCACATGTTCCCCTTGGGGGATGAATCTACAACCTGCGTCACCTTGCTGTCAGGCAGGCCTTCCAGAGATGTTCAGGTCCCGTTTTCTTTTCTTAATCCCATCTTCTTATAAAATGACTTGTGATTCTGTCTCTCTCTCTGTTTCTGGCCTTTTCCAGGCAGGTGGATTCAACATGTAAACTGCTGCACCAGGCGTCAGGGCGCCCTGCCTCTGACTTCCCCATCCAGCTGCCCGACGAGCCCATTTCCCTCCAGGATGCCCCATCCGGGGTGTTCCGCCTCCCTCCCGGGGATCCCTTCCGTGAGAACAAGACGGTGCTCTGGCTAGGGGTCCTGTCTCTGGGCTTTGCTCTGGTGTGCGACCCCCAGGAGAACCTGATGCTGGCTGAGAACACCCTGCGGCTGGTGGTAAAGTATCTCCTGGAGCATCTGAAGCTGCTAAGCCAGGGCAGCAATGTGGTCCTCAAGGCAGACAAGACCGAGATCATCCTGAGCAAGTTCCTGCCCCATGGGCAGTTGCTCTTCCTGAATGATCAGTTTGTCCAGGGACTGGAAAAGGAGCTGGGTGCTTGTCTGTCCAAGTAGAAGGCTCTCAGTGGAGCGCGCCATCCAGGCAGCATGAACGTTGGGAGGGGCGGAGGGTGCACTGTGGTTTAAAGGAGACATATCAAGGTTGGTAGCTGTGGCCCTAGTAGGTTTTATTATCATCGTTCTGGTCATGCAGCACGTTTCTCTGGCTGCATCCCCCCAAGGGACCCACTGAAATTTCCTGTCCCACAGCAGAGGCAGTGGCAGCCATTAGAGGAAGGGGGAGATGTGCGTGCGGTTGGGTGGTCTGCACTTGTCCCCCGCTTGAAACGATTGCTCAGTTCCTATTCTCAATAAACTAGGCTCGGCTGGGAGAAACCCGCCTGCATCATCCACTGCGCAAGGGTGTCCTGTTTCCTTGTCAGTGTGAGTTGAGGACTGGGGCAAGGAGCTGGCCTCTTGGGTCTTTGGCGGATGGGTGGAGCCCCACCCTCGGGAACAATAGCCACCCTCCTCCAAAGGGGAAAGGGCCACACAAATAAAGGGCATTGGGGGATGTTTTGGGGCAAATGTAAAGCAGGGCTAGGAGTAAGGTCAGCCAAGGTGGGACGCCTGACAGAGCACCCCAAACAACGCTCACTGCTCTGGGAGGATGGGGAGGGAGCAGTCGATGCTCCCCAGAGGAGCTCTGGGCAGACTGAGACTCGGAAAAGGCCTCATAATCCTTGAGCACCTCCTCGTCCATCTTCCCCCTCCTGGACAGATGGCGGCCATCTTGGCCAGCACTAAGAAGAGGGGGCTGAGGAGGCCTCTGGCCGTAGTGGAGCTGCCGATGTGGGGAGGGGTAGAAGGTGCGGGGAAAAGGGCGGCAGGAGGTTGAGGCAGGGAGGCAGGAAAAGGCTGCAGCCAGCCTGGGCCACTGCAGTTGGGCAACGGGGTCTCCCTCTTGTCACCGGGGCGGGTGGCGGAGGAATTGGTGCACCTGTCACCATTGTATCCATCCCCACAGCTGGCAGGTCAGGTTTGTGCTCTCCGAACACGGACAGGGTCCATCTCAGCGTGCCGCTCGTGGGCTGCGTTTACAGCGATCCTTTTAGGGACATCTCCCCCCACTGGTGCAGCACCACTGAAGAGGGCAAAGGGGAGATCACCAGGGCAAACAAGCCACTGTCACGCTGTGTCGTCTCACCCTGCTCAGAGCACTTCCCCTGGCTGGCCCCATGGAAGTATGGCAGTGCTTGAGCGATCCTGGCAGACTTCCCCCCCAATTGTCCATGTAAGCCAAGGCCTGTGAGCCGAGTTGAGCAGGAGATGATCACTTGACAGTGATGTTGTTGAACCCTGCGTGGGTCTAGTAGAACATTCCCTGCACTGTGCTGTTTAGGATTTCCGGGAGGGGGGAGAGCCAACTTGGGACTATGGGAGAAGCACCAGGCAGTACCCAGGCACGTCACTGTGAATTAAAACGTCTGAAGCTCCAGCTTTCCATGGCTACTTCAAACCGAGAGAGAGAGTGCTGTCCAAATGTCCCCTGCTATCTGGACCCCCAGCAGATCACCCATCCAGATTACCTTAGGATATGAAGTAATTCTGTGGTAGACAGTGCTGATGACACTTCGATAGCAGCATTATCCAAGGGGCTTGAGGCACTTTACAAGTGAGTGAATAAAGAGTAAAAGGTAGGCTGGTATTATCACACACAAACAGGCATAGAGAGTTTGTGCCCGGCTGAAAGTCCCATGGAAAAGGCTTGATCCTGCAGACTTTACTCACCTGAGTAGTCCCTTTAACCTCAACAGGACTGTCCAAGTGAGTAAGAGCTGCAGGATTAAACCAGGCACAGAACCCAGATCTCTGGATGCCCAAGCCCTTCCATCAGCTTTAAACCAGTTCTTTGTGCTTTGTTCTGTGTGCTCCTCATCTCCTCTGGCCAGGACCCACTGCACACAAGCCGCTGTGCACCCGTCACTCAGGGCTAGGAAGAAATGATCCCCACAGACTGACCCATTGAGTACAATGGGCTGGAGAGGCCTGTCAGCCAGGGATCTGTTGTTTTTATGAGACATGCTGCTTTAAACCATTTTAAAGTGGGACCCAACTCACCATTCTGGGCCAAATCCTCCCACTGGAGCAAAGCTGCTGCATCAATTTACAGCAGGTGAAGAGCTGGTGCCTCTGCCTTCTCTGTCCATGACCACACACCTATCCCTAGACGGGGAGAGCGACGGTGAGACAAGATGATGATCAATGTACGGCTCAGGCTGTGAATCTGTAAGGAGGCGTCTGGGATGTTCGATCGCTGGGAGGCATTCACAAACAGAGGACAGTTCTCATGGGACAGACTCCACCTGTGTAGGGAGAGAAATAGATTCTGGGATGGAGGTTGGCACAACTGATTAAAAGAGTGATGAAGGAATTCAGGGGAGATGGGAGATGCTCATGTAATCTCCAGCCCTGATTTTAACACTGAGTGGGAGGAAAATCAAGTAAGAGCGATACAGCAGTGGAGAAAGGAACAGCAGAAGGTAGGAGAATGAACAACAAGCCCATAGCAATGACACTAACAGTCAGGAAGATGATACTGGCAGTAGAGTGACTGTACCAAATCGGGTGAGGAATCTGGGCAAAGCCGAGCAGAAACAATTAAGATGTCTGTCCACCACTGCAAGGAGCCTGGGGCACAAAATGGAGGAACTAGATCTACTGGTGCAGGAAGTGAAATCAAATATTAGAGGGATAACAGAAATATGGTGGAATAGTAGCCATGACTGGAGTACAGGTATTGAAGGATAAGTGCTGTTCAGGAAAGACAGAAATGAAGGTAAAAGTGGTGCAGTTGCAATTGTATATTAGCAATGAAGTAGACTGACTATAAAGAAATTAGAAGTGATAGAATGGATAAAACAGCATGTGTTTGGATCAAAATCTCTTTGGGGAAGAAAGCTACCACAGGCTCCTCTGAGATAGTGCTTGAGGTCTGCTACAGACCCCCAGCATCCTGTCTGGATATCGATAGAGACCTCATGGATGAATTTATTGAAATATATACTCCTGGGATTTGTGTGATTATGGGAGACATTAATTTCCCAGATATAGATCAGAGGAGAAGTGCTAATCATAATGGTAGGGCCCACACTTCTCTGGCTGTGAGAGCTGACAGATTTCTTCACCAAATAGTCACCAAACCAAGAAGAGGTGATGTCATTTTAGATTGAGTGTTGGTGAGCAGGGAGGACATCCACTGAAGAACTGGTTGTAGGGAACAACCTTGGTTTGCGTGATCATGAGCTAATTCAGTTTCAACTAAATGGAAGGATAAACAAAACTAGGTCTGCAACTAGAGGCCTTGATTTCAAAAGGGCAAACTTCAAAATATTAAGGCAATTAACTAGGGGAATGGACTGGGCTGAAGAACTCTTGGATCTGAAAGTGGGGGGAGGCTTGGAATTACTTTGTCAAAGTTGCAGAAGCTCTCTGAAGCCTGCATCCCAAGCAAGAGGAAAAGGTTCCTAGGGAAAGGTTGCAGATCAAGCTGGATGAACAAGCGTCTCACACAGGTGATTGAGAGAAAGCAGACAAGGAATGGAAGATGGGATAGATCAGTAAGAAAAACTACCTCTTGGAGGTCAGAAAGTGCAGGGAAAAGTGAACTGTCAATAGCCAAGCAGAGTTGGACCTTGCAAAGGAAATTAAAACCAACAGTAAACGGTTCTATAGCCATATAAACAAAAAGGAAACAAGGAAAGGAGTGGGACTGCCAAACACGGAGGATGAGGTGGAGATTAAAAACAATCTAGGCATGGCCAAACACCTAAACAAATACTTTGCGTCAGATTTTAATAAGGGGAAATGAGTTTCGGGGTAGTGGCTGGGTGGCTAATGGAAATGGGGATATGAAAGTAGAAATTCCCACCTTTGAGGCGGAAGTCAAACTCGAACAGCTTAATAGGACCTAATCGGGGGGGGAGGGGGTACAAATAATCCCCATCCAAGACTATTAAAGGAATTTCAACTGCAAGCCCAATAGCAAGGATTTTTAATGAATCCATAAATGCGAGGGTTGTGCCCTATGACTGGAGAATTGCTCACATCGTACCTATTTTTAAGATAGGGAAGAAAGTGACCTAGGAAACCACAGGCCTTGGAACAAATTTGGGAAGAGAAAGTAGTTAGGGACATAGAGATAAACAGTAATTGGGATAAAATACAATATAGTTTTACAAAAGGTACATCGTGCCAAACCAACCCGATCTCTTTCTTTGAGACGATAACTGATTTTTTAGTCAAAGGAAATGCAATAGATCTCATCTATCTGGATTTCAGGGTATTTGATACATTTCCACATGGGGAATTATTAGTCAAATTGGAGAAGAGGGGGATTAATGTTGTTGTTAGGCCCTAAGTGCATGACCTTTCATTTGCACTATTGAATTTCATCCCAGCGAGCTCTGCAATGGGCAGATAAAGGGGCAGAATGTTTTGCCACATTGTTTCTGGGTATCTTCTTCCCCTGCTCACAACAGAGTCTGCGCAGCAGAACCGAGCTCAGAAAGTGGCTTTGATTCTCCACTGAGACAATAACATTCTTTTATCTGGGAAATATGGTCGCCCAACTCAAAATACAACCAATTTCCAATAATTCCTGGCCCTTTAAGGAAACTAGCCCCTCCCGGGTCCTGAAGCAAAGCAATTACTGCTGCAACACTGAGCACATCCTCAAGAAAGAAGAATTTCCAAGGGATGCTGAAGACTCACTCTGCTGTCAAGACATAGACATGATGGCTTTGGAACTGGGCTATTACTTTGAAAAGCAAGAGCCGGGTTCCAGTCTCACACCAGTCTGATTCTATTGTCTTGAGTTACTCCTGTGTATGAGAGACCAGAATCAGACCCCGAGAGTATAAACCCAGCTCAGGATTATTTTCCCTGTCTAATTGCATCCTGGCATGAGGGTTGCAGCCTTAGAAGTGTGTCATGACATTGTCCCTTCCAAAAATCGTGGGGATACTTTTAATGGCCTTCTGTCTGTTGGGGAAGGTTCTGGGCCGGTTCTGCATATCTGAGGGTGAGCCCAATTTAGAATAACTTTTTTCCTCTCACAAGTGTCTGAAATGGGCAATTCTTTGTTTATTGGGCAGTTTTTGGTACCTGGGCATCACTTGCTGTTCTGTTTTCCTTTCATATGGACACAATAGCAAAAATATGTGAGTATTTTAAAGAACTCTGACTCCGGGTCTGTCATCTCGGAGCTTAGTTAATGCTTAATATTGAGAAGCAATTAACCATTGGAACAACTTACTGAGGAATGTGGTGGATTCTCCATCTCTTAACGTCTTTAAATCAAGATTGGATGGCTTTTTAGCATTCATGCTGCAGCTCAACCACAAGCTATGGGCTCGATGCATGGGTAACTGGGTGACTGTTTCTGGCCTGTGTTTTACAGGAGGACAGACTAGATGATCACAATGGTCCCTTCTAGCCTTGGAATCCACGTAAAACACATTACCAATAGCAGGGCGACTAATCCAGGGCCAGGCTGCTTTGAACAAGTGGTAACTCTGCTTTGACTAGAGTATTTCACATCTAGGTCAACAATTTAAATCCACTCCAGCTGGTAATGGCTGAAGGTTGTTGCCAGCTGGTTGCTGTTCATCATCTTCTGTGGAAATAAATTTGTGGTCCCAGTAGAGAGGTGCCCCCAAACCACCACCATTATTGGTAGCTTATTTATTAAGAACTGAGTGGGTCTCAGAGATGGAGCTCCCCCTCTCCAGTGAGGAGGCTGGGTGTTGGTAGAGATCCATCAGCAGAGCTACTTGCTGTAGACATCAATTCTAAGAGCTGTCATCTTTCTCCCAGTATTAAATGCCCTTGGAAATAAATATTACACGTCTTTGAAAGAAGAGCAGCCTGAGATGCAGAAAAATAACAAAAAAGAAAAGGAGTACTTGTGGCACCTTAGAGACTAACAAATTTATTTGAGCATAAGCTTTCGTGAGCTTTTGTGACAAGATTATGACTGTCAACAGATGGCTTAGGCGGTGGTGCTATAAGGAGGGCTTTGGGATGTATGGTCACTGGGAGGCATTCACGGACAGAGGACAGTTCTCTCGGGATGGACTTCATCTGAGTAGGGAAGGAAATAGACTTCTAGGATCGAGGCTGGCACAACTGATAAAGAGAGCTTTAAACTAGGAATTAGGGGGAGATGGTTGGGAGATGTCCAGGTAATCTCCACGCCAGATTTTAGCATTGAGAGGGAAGAAGACGAAGTAAGAAAGGATAGAGCCGTGGGTAGGAGAATGTATATAAGGAGCGAGGGCGGTGTGGATACTAGTCTAATAGGTTATACTGGCTGTAGAATGACTGTGCCTAATAGGGTACAAAATGTGAGCGAGGCCAAACAGCAAAAATTAAGATGTTTATACACCAATGCGAGGAGTCTAGGTAACAAAATGGAGGAACTAGAGCTACTGGTGCAGGAAGTGAAAGCAGATATTATAGGGATAACAGAAACATGGTGGAATAGTAGTCATGACTGGACTACAGGTATTGAAGGGTATGTGCTGTTTAGGAAAGACAGAAACAAAGGTAAAGGGGGTGGAGTAGCATTGTATATCAATGATGAGGTAGAATATAAAGAAATAAGAAGCAATGCAATGGATAAGACAGAGTCCGTCTGGGCAAAAATTACACTGGGGAAGATAACTAGTAAAGCCTCTCCTACGATAGTGCTTGGGGTGTGCTATAGACCTCCGGGATCTAATTTGGATATAGATAGAGCCCTTTTTAAAGTCTTTAATGAAGTAAATACTAATGGAAACTGCGTGATCATGGGAGACTTTAACTTCCCAGATATAGACTGGAGGACCAGTGCTAGTAATAATAATAGGGCTCAGATTTTCCTAGATGCGATAGCTGATGGATTCCTTCATCAAGTAGTTGCTGAACCGACTTGAGGGGATGCCATTTTAGATTTAATTTTGGTGAGTAGCGAGGACCTCATAGAAGAAATGGTTGTAGGGGACAATCTTGGCTCAAGTGATCATGAGCTAATTCAGTTCAAACTAAATGGAAGGATTAACAAAAATAAATCTGCAACTAGAGTTTTTGATTTCAAAAGGGCTGACTTTCAAAAATTAAGGAAATTAGTTAGGGAAGAGGATTGGACTGAAGAACTTATGGATCTAAAGGTAGAGGAGGCCTGGGATTACTTTAAATCAAAGCTGCAGAAGCTATCAGAAGCCTGTATCCCAAGAAAGGGGAAAAAATTCATAGGAAGGAGTTGTAGATCAAGCTGGATGAGCAAGCATCTTAGAGAGGTGATTAAGAAGAAGCAGAAGGCATACAGGGAGTGGAAGATGGGAGGGATCAGCAAGGAAAGCTACCTAATTGAGGTCAGAACATGTAGGGATAAAGTGAGACAGGCTAAAAGTCGAGTAGAGTTGGACCTTGCAAAGGGAATTAAAACCAATAGTAAAAGGTTCTATAGCCATATAAATAAGAAGAAAACTAAGAAAGAAGAAGTGGGGCCGCTAAACACTGAGGATGGAGTGGAGGTTAAAGATAATCTAGACATGGCCCAATATCTAAACAAATACTTTGCCTCAGTCTTTAATAAGGCTAAAGAGGATCTTGGGGATAATGGTAGCATGACAAATGGGAATGAGGATATGGAGATAGATATTACCATATCTGAGGTAGAAGCGAAACTGAAACAGCTTAATGGGACTAAATTGGGGGGCCCAGATAATCTTCATCCAAGAATATTAAAGGAATTGGCACCTGAAATTGCAAGCCCATTAGCAAGAATTTTTAATGAATCTGTAAACTCAGGAGTAGTACTGAATGATTGGAGAATTGCTAATATAGTTCCTATTTTTAAGAAAGGAAAAAAAAGTGATCCAGGTAACTACAGGCCAGTTAGTTTGACATCTGAAGTATGCAAGGTCCTGGAAAAAATTTTGAAGGAGAAATTAGTTAAGGACATTGAAGTCAATGGTAAATGGGACAAAATACAACATGGTTTTACAAAAGGTAGATCGTGCCAAACCAACCTAATCTCCTTTTTTGAAAAAGTAACAGATTTTTTAGATAAAGGAAATGCAGTGGATCTAATTTACCTAGATTTCAGTAAGGCATTTGATACCATGCCACATGGGGAATTATTAGTTAAATTGGAGAAGATGGGGATCAATATGAACATCAAAAGGTGGATAAGGAATTGGTTAAAGGGGAGACTGCAACGGGTCCTACTGAAAGGCGAACTGTCAGGTTGGAGGGAGGTTACCAGTGGAGTTCCTCAGGGATCGGTTTGGGGACCAATCTTATTTAATCTTTTTATTACTGACCTTGGCACAAAAAGTGGGAGTGTGCTAATAAAGTTTGCAGATGATACAAAGCTGGGAGGTATTGCCAATTCGAAGAAGGATCGGGACATTATACAGGAGGATCTGGATGACCTTGTAAACTGGAGTAATAGTAATAGGATGAAATTTAATAGTGAGAAGTGTAAGGTTATGCATTTAGGGATTAATAACAAGAATTTTAGTTATAAGTTGGGGACGCATCAATTACAAGTAACGGAAGAGGAGAAGGACCTTGGAGTATTGGTTGATCATAGGATGACTATGAGCTGCCAATGTGATATGGCTGTGAAAAAAGCTGATGCGGTTTTGGGATGCATCAGGAGAGGCATTTCCAGTAGGGATAAGGAGGTTTTAGTACCGTTATACAAGGCACTGGTGAGACCTCACCTGGAATACTGTGTGCAGTTCTGGTCTCCCATGTTTAAAAAGGATGAATTCAAGCTGGAGCAGGTACAGAGAAGGGCTACTAGGATGATCCGAGGAATGGAAAACTTGTCTTATGAAAAAAGAAAAGGAGTACTTGTGGCACCTTAGAGACTAACAAATTTATTAGAGCATAAGCTTTCGTGAGCTACAGCTCACTTCATCGGATGCATTCATCGGAAATGCATCCGATGAAGTGAGCTGTAGCTCACGAAAGCTTATGCTCTAATAAATTTGTTAGTCTCCTTTTCTTTTTGCGAATACAGACTAACACGGCTGCTACTCTGAAACTTGTCTTATGAAAGGAGACTTAAGGAGCTTGGCTTGTTTAGCCTAACTAAAAGAAGGTTGAGGGGAGATATGATTGCTCTCTATAAATATATCAGAGGGATAAATACAGGAGAGGGAGAGGAATTATTTCAGCTTAGCACCAATGTGGACACAAGAACAAATGGGTATAAACTCGCCACCAGGAAGTTTAGACTTGAAATTAGACGAAGGTTTCTAACCATCAGAGGAGTGAAGTTTTGGAATAGCCTTCCAAGGGAAGCAGTGGGGGCAAAAGATCTATCTGGTTTTAAGATTCTACTTGATAAGTTTATGGAGGAGATGGTATGATGGGATAATGTGATTTTGGTAAGTAATTGATCTTTAAATATTCAGGGTAAATAGGACTAATCCCCTGAGATGGGATATTAGATGGGTGGGATCTGAGTTACCCAGGAAAGAATTTTCTGTAGTATCTGGCTGGTGAATCTTGCCCATATGCTCGGGGTTTAGCTGATTGCCATATTTGGGGTCGGGAAGGAATTTTCCTCCAGGGCAGGTTGGAGAGGCCCTGGAGGTTTTTCGCCTTCCTCTGTGGCATGGGTGACTTGAGGGAGGCTTCTCTGCTCCTTGAAGTCTTTAAACCATGATTTGAGGACTTCAATAGCTCAGACATAGGTGAGGTTTTTCGTAGGAGTGGGTGGGTGAGATTCTGTGGCCTGCACTGTGCAGGAGGTCGGACTAGATGATCAGAATGGTCCCTTCTGACCTTAGTATCTATGAATCTAAAGGTCCATCAGCAGAGCTACTTGCTGTAGACATCAACTCTAAGAGCTTTTTCCCAGTATTAAATGCCCTTGTAAATAAATATTACACATCTTTGAAAGAAGAGCAGCCTGAGATGCAGAAAAATAACAAAAAAGAAAAGGAGTACTTGTGGCACCTTAGAGACTAACAAATTTATTTGAGCATAAGCTTTCGTGAGCTTCATGCATCCAATGAAGTGAGCTGTAGCTCACGAAAGCTTATGCTCAAATAAATTTGTTAGTCTCTAAGGTGCCACAAGGACTCCTTTTCTTTTTTGCGAATACAGACTAACATGGCTGCTACTCAGAAAAATAACAGATTGGGTCCTTCCAAGGAAGTGACATTTTGGGAGGGACTGCTCCTGTTGGGTTGGAAGGGACAGGCACGTTTTGATACGTGGCACAGCGGTGCAGGGATAGGAGAATTCGAACAGCTGTTGAAGCTGGTCTCCTAGCTTAGCGTGAATTTATCTCCTCGGTGGCCCACACATATTTGGTGACATACTTTGCTTACCATATACAACTGGACGTTTTAAATGTATATATAGATGGTTCTGACATCATCATAACATCTCATTCAAAGGTGCAAAAATTAGAAATTCAAGTCAGGCAAATAATTATTTATTGGATGATTATGAAACATTGACTCCATGATCCAAGGACTTTATTTAGTGACAGACCTGGAAACATACAAATTACAGAGCCATCCACACTGAGTGGCATAAGGCTAGCTGTCTCTGCTACAGCCAGAAATATCACACCAAGACAAAGCGTCCCTGCCAGTGCACAGGGCTCCTCATCGGCAGGTGGCTGGAAAACATGCTCCATAGCTTGGAAATTAAGGCACTTTCTGAGGTGCTGGGACCTGCATGTCACAACCCAGCCTGTCCATGGGCCTGCTTACAAATCCACCTAGAAGGCTGAATGCAGCTGGCATCATTCCACAGATTCAGCCTGCTTGGGTGGATCTCAACACAGTCTTCTCTGCCTCCTGTCCCCTGATCCCAGTTGTCTGGCTGATTCTCCTCCCAGAACCTACAGATCAGAGTGTTAATGTCTCAGTGGAGAACCAGAGCCAATTCCTGAGCTCAGTTCTGCTCTGCAGACTCTGTTGTTGGCAGCGGACCACGACACCCAGAAATGACGCGGTGAAGCGATCCACCCCCCGGCCACCCCTCAGAGTTCTCCACAGCACTCGTGGCCATGGTAACAAAGGGATTCTGAGGACAAAGGGTAGCAATTGCCCTGCGCCTGATGGGCCAGCGAAGAGCCAAAGTCAGTTTGTGGCTCCAAATGCTGAGAAGCAGCAACTCAGATCTCAGTGCCCAGAATCAAAGCACATGGCCCAGCACATTCCAGGAACACCCCGAGATGGGAACACAGGAACGGAGAGAGAGGGCAGTGGGGGTCATTCATTAACTTTTCCATGGCCCTGGTTATGGGACGCGTCCACAGCCCACTGAGGTCATTGCACCGACTGCAGCTGGCTCCGGCCAGGCCCCCAGTCCCTGCAGCCTCCCTTTCCCCAGCCGGAGAGCACAGAGCAATCCCAAGGAGAGCGCTGAACCCTGCCGCTCACGCCAGACTGACCTGGCTATATTTACTTGTCTTGGGGCTAAATCCTCAGCTGGTGTAAATGGATGTGGTTCATTCAAGTCAATGCCGAGTTACCCCAAGTAAGGCTCTGGACCTTGGTCTCAGTGGGCACTGAACACACACTCCATGTTTAGGTTCCTGCTCTAGGCAAAGGGGCATTAGTAGATATTCCTGAGAGGATTGCTGTTGTGGCAGTGCACGGTGCCTCCCTCAGGGTTGGGCCCACTGTGCCAGGTGCTGCATAGACACAAGGGGCCATACAGATGCTGCCCGAAAGAGCTGATGACCAAACGTGTAATAAATAATCACGTATCTCCAGCTTTACTCACTCCCTGCTTGCGTCTGCTCTGAATTCTGTGCCATCCACCCAGTGCCAGCTGCTTTCTGTCTCCCGGTCGGTGAGTCCAATCCAGTGACCTTGTCCCTTGGTCTCCTTGGAGAGAAACTCCTGCAAGACACAGTTTGCAGCGTGTCCAGGTCACCCAAGAGAGGCTGCAGGATGCAGCCACAGCTGCCTGGGCTGAGCAGATTTTGGGCGAGAGGAAAGGGCATCCGGTGGTGTGAACAGGGCACTGGGCAGTGGGAGACACGCTGTCCTGCCCCAAACGCTGACAGTGACTAGCTGGGAGACCCCGAGGGGGTCCTGGAGCAGCTCTGTGTCTGTGTCTGCATCTGTAGCTGGATGGGGCTAAGAACAGCGACCTGCCTCAGAACACTCCCCACCACGGTCTCCTCAGAGCTGGGTGCGGCACTTACTGATGGGCACCTCAGAGTTCACACCAGCCCCCTGCCCTTGGAGGCGGCAAAGCTAGGAGTAGAGAACTGGGTGCAAAGTCTAGCCCTGCAGGAGGGTGGGATTTTCCTCCTGAGAAAGTGCCCCAGAGGCCTGGGGTGAGGGCTACCGTGCGCACGTGGGGAGAGAGGATTCTCTGAGAGGTGCATGGCCCCTTGCCCACAAGCCTTCCAGATACAGGCTTCTAGATTGTCCAGCAGGAGCTCAAGACTGGGGAGAGGGATCAAAGAGGGTCCTCACTGGGAAAGGTCATTGGGTTTTCAGCAAATGCTACATTGGAAGTAGGGAAAATCAGAAATGAGCCTGACCCCAAATCCCCCTCCCCCGGTACCCCAGACTCTGATCCTGGCACTGATCCTCTGCCAATCTCTGCTTTTAAACTGATGGGTGAATCCCCTGAGTCAGGTTCCAAGGCTTGGCATCCTCTCCGATGGTTTGCAAACTCAGCTGCCACCTTCCACCTCCTTCTGGTATGAAACAAGGCACTGACCCATTATCCAAGCCCCTAGGAGGTTCCCTCACTCATCTGTTCCACCTGGGAGGAGACAGAGGTCAGGTGAGAGTCCTGAGACACACAGAACTGCTCGGCCTCATCCCACGGCTTTTTTTCTTGAGAAAAGTAATGGAGGTTCCCACTATAAAAGCTCCAGCCCCTGGAGAGCTTTGTCAGCATGTCACCTAGGAGCAGAGACTGAGGTGAGAAGCCCGGGCTAAAGTCACAGGGACACACGCAGGGAGCTCAGGGTTTCTAGTGCTGCATTTCCCCTGCCCTTCAGCTGCCCCAAGCCCAGGGAACTTCGGCATCCAGATTCTCCAGCATCACAATAAGTAATTTTTGTGGCCACATGATGGATCCCAAAGGGCACTGCAGAAAGCAGACGCCACAGGGTCACTCCCCCAGCACTGAAATGCAGCTGCATCTGGGCTGAACCATGGGCGCTGGTCCCAGTGCAGAGCAGCAGGGCTGTAATGGGAAAGGGGAGACTCATTGTTCGGCTGAGCTGGCAGGGGGAATGTAGCTGCCCAAGGTGGAACATCCCCTGGTTCTGTATCAACAATTTTCAGTGATGATAAGTGGTGAAGGTCTCGGGTCTTTCGCACTTTGGCACCTCCCCCAACACCCAGCAGGGGGCGCTGGCTTGGTGAAAGTAACGCCCCATACACATGTGGCAGAGCTGGGGCTGCAGGAACATCCATGGACCTGAGCCATGGCACTGGGCTCCAGGCCGGGATTTTCAACAGCCCAGCTTTCGGGTGTGTTCTGTGCTGGGGTTTTAGTTCAGGCCCATCTTCTGATTGGACACTGAATAACCTGATCCATAGCCCGGTTTAAGAAAAGGAGGACTTGTGGCACCTTAGGGACTAACAAATTTATTTGAGCATAAGCTTTCGTGAGCTACGGCTCACTTCATCGGATGCATTTGTATGTCCAGCCCTGTGCCAGATAGACAGAGGGTTGTGACACGTGGCCACAAGAGGGTGCCCTGCCTCCAGCAATGAGACTGTGGCAGTTACCCATTTATTGTAGCTGCATGGGAAGGGCTCGGGGGCTGGGGACTGGGGCGGGGGACACATTGAGACCCACGAGCGCAGCTCCACTGGCGTCCTGCTTACACCAGGGTCTGAATTCGGCCCTGTATGTCTCATGAGCTGCATCTGTCTTTCCCGCAAATGCAGTCCTGACAATCCGGGGGCCCTGGTGAAAACTACGGAGCGAAGGAAGCAGCAGGGAAAGGACGGAAGCTGTTGACCACTAGGCAAACTGCTTAGGAGCATGGGACGGATGCAGCCAGCCTGCCACTGCCAGGAAGGGAGCTAGGAGGGAACCTGGAGCAGCCCCCCATCCCTGGGAACAGAGTTTCCGCTGGCAGAGGAATGTGCAGAGCAGCAGCTCATTAGACAGGGGGACAGGACCACCTGGCAGGGAAGTATATGGAGGGGAGTAGGACGGTGCCAGGCACCCACCATACCTCTCGGCAGGAGAGTGCTCAGCTTCCAGGCCAAGGGAGGGGAGCTGACCCTGATGCCTGAGACCCTCGTCCTGCGACTTACTGTCCAATTCCTTTGCTGACGTATCCGAGGCGTTGTCAGGCTGCAGAGAGACTTGGAGCTTCTGAATCGCTTCTTCAACCGCTTGCAGCTTGCTCTGTGCCTGGAAATCTAGAAATCACATGTCTGCAGGTCAGCGACCGAACTGAACTGCGGCTGGAGACCAGCCACGTCCAGAGAAGGAATATGCTCCGAGTGTGAGCCTGTTCTCTAGGACTTCTTTTATTTTAATCTTGGAAAGCTTCCCTCCCGAAGAGGGACACGGGCAAAGCCAAGGCCCCGTTTGGGGCTCTCTCCTGGTGTATGTTACACCATCTTAATGTAGGGCGTCAGCTCTCTGGAGCAGGGAGCTACAAACTCCAGCATAGGAGATTGAGATTAAATCTCAGGACAAACTTCCTGACTGTGAGACCAGCAGGACGATGGAACAGACACCTAGGGGGGTTGTGGAAGCTCCTTCATGGGAGGTCTCCGAAAAGAGGCTGGAGCCGTCTGTCTGGGATGGGTCAGATACAACAGATCCTGCATCTTGGCAGGGGGTTAGACTGGAGGCCCTTCCAGTCCCTTCTGACCTTATGGTTCTGTGATTCTATGACCTCATTTTACTGTGTGTTTTGCAGCACCTAGCGCTATGGAAAGCTGGACGTGGGTGCAGCTTGTGGGCACTGGCAGTCCAAGTGCTTATTAACAATCCTGACAGCTCTGCTCCTGCTGTTTCTCAGGGGCCTGTCCACTAACTTTAGGCCCAGACCCTTAAAGGTGTTCAAGCAACAAACTCCCAGGGATTTCAATGGAAACCAGAACCCCAAATGCCTCTGTGGATCTGGGTTTGAAAGACTGATGGCCAGCTGCTCAGATGATGTAAATCTGACTCAGA